>NC_141076.1:26208494-26303494 GCF_041138505.1 Cibotium barometz | reverse complement strand
ATGCTACCCATTAAATTAGCTTGATGAACGCAAATTGAGAGAGAGAGAGAGAGAGAGAGAGAGAGAGAGAGAGAGAGAGAGACAGACAGACAGACTTACATGGAATTCAAAGCGGCTGATATTCGAGCTCTTATCCGCGTGCAGCTGTGCTCCATGAAGAGGAGGGAGAAATGCTACCGCCGCAACGACGAGCAAGATGGAAGCGATAAGGTGCGCCATGCTTAATTATGCTTGCTTGTGGATGGCTGCGCCAACAGTCCACTAAATGAGGACTTTGGCTTCCACGACGTCGTTGGACGTCATGACCGCGTGCGCCCAGCTATATAGGCACGAAAGAAGAAGGTTGGTTATCGGTCTCAGTACCAACTGCGCCCCAGCGCTGCAGTGGGTGGCAGGTGCTCTTTTCTCATCGCAGTTGCTTCAAGCCATCAGCCATATCTTCCGGCATACCATGTTACTCCCTCTAAGAAAATGCCTTAGGTATTACTCTCCATATCTTCCGGCAAACCATGTTACTCTCTCTAATAAGAAAATGCCTTAGGTATTACTCTCCACTGTCGGAAGAAATTCGGAAGCCTTGTATATATTCTAATTTGTGTGGCTACGTAGTAAAGCAAAGCTTTTTATTATTTAGTGTTCTTGATTTTCTGGATGTTTTGGATTTTCTTGATTTTCTGGATCAAGAAGATGGATATGGTGACTTTGGATTGGTTGAATTTCTTTTTCTTTGTTTGTTCCTAAGCTTTTGGGGCCATGGGTTTAATGGGGACCGAATTTTTTGGGGCCAAAGTTAAATCTCACAACCAAAATTAGGGAAAAATCTCACTAATCAAGATTAGAGAGACTAATCAAAACACTTTTTTTTCTTTTCTCTCTTTTCTGTGCTTGATCTTGAAGCTTCAGTCTAGGGTTTGAAGCTAACAAAATGAATGGGGTACAAGAAGGCTTCATCACAAGTTCTTTCTTGGCTTCATTTCCATGTGATTTTCGTGGTGAGACTATGATTTTTTTTCGCTTTCTCATGGTGTTTTGGAGACTCATCAAACACATAATGCCTAGTCAATACTTACCTTGGCTATGGTGGATGACTAAGGCATAGTTGGAGCCCTCTTTGAAACTCTATGGGGAGCTATTTCTTGCACGATTTTGTCCATGAAGAAACCATGAACCTATCCACGTTTTTTCTTCATTGAGAAGATGGAGACTCAAACAAATGTAAAAAATGCTTGGTAATGCAAATACTAAGAGTAAGCAAGTTCCTAATCTCATCAGTGCTTCAATTTCTTCTTCTCTTGCATATTAGGGATTTCATGAAAAAATTAGGGTTCTTCATCAAATTTTGGAAAAAAATCTTCATCAATCCTCCTTTTCATGCTTGGCTACATTCATATATGTGCTCAGTTGCTGCATGAATAGGGGATTTCATGGAAATTTTCATTTTCTTAGAAAAAATAGGGTTTGGGATCATCTTTTTCATGAAATATTTTCATAATGAGACCATCCCAATCTTCCTCTACCTATACATGTGTTCAATGTTTGATTTCAATCAAGATTGAGGGTTTCGTGGCGGCCCACTTGAATGATTTGATATTTTATTGAAAATTAGGGTTTCCACTTAAAAACTTTGAGATCCAAGGTGTTAGTTCGCTTCTCTTATCTCTCCTCTACCCTCTCATATCATTAATTTGCAATAATGATCACAATTCTAGGGTCTCGCTGGAGAAATAGGATTTTGGAAATTGCCTTCAAGATTAGGGTTTGTGGTGGGATTTCTTGAGTTTTCAATCTACAATCCTTCTTCCCTTGATCTTCTCTGTATAGTCATGCAGCACTCCTTAATTAACTTGGCCAAGGGCTTTTGGGTTTGGGATCAGCTTTTTCATGAAATATTTGCATAATGAGACCATCCCAACCTTCCTCTACCTATACATGTGTTCAATCTTTGATTTCAATCAAGATTTAGGGTTTCTTGGCCTACTTGAATGATTTGGGATTTTCTTAAAAATTAGGATTTCCACTTAAAAATTTTGAGATCCAAGGTATTAGTTCTCTTCTCCTATCTATCCTCTATGCTCTCATATCATTAATTTGCAATAATGATCACAATTTTAGGGTCTCGCTGGAGAAATAGGGTTTTGGAAATTACCTTCAAGATTAGGGTTTTTCGTGGGATTTCTTGAGTTTTCAATCTACAATCCTTCTTCCCTTGATCTTCTCTATACAGTCATGCAAGAGTGCTTGATTAATTTGGCCAAGGGCATTAGGTTTTTGGGAGAAAACAGGATTTAGGGTAAAATTCTTACGTATCATGGGATTTTCATCATTCCCTTGCATATAGCTTGCATTGCTTTGAACCTCTACTTGCTCTTTATCATTCCCACACACTTTTCCAATCATTTTATCCTATACACGCAAAGAAGTCAACAATTGCATTAAAATAAAAGAAAAATATACAATCATTGATGCTTATTGCATTTGTTATGCCTTGGTGAGGGCATTGTTGGTTTCTCTTTGATTAGATGACTATTGCAAGCCTTGGAGCAGAGGATTTTGAGGAAGAAAGTGTACAAGAAGCATAATACAAGCATGATCACGTGCTAAAGTTGTAATGCTCATGAGCATGAGTACATCATATTACTGCAAGCATGATCACATGTTAAAGTTGTAATGTTGATGAGAATGAGTACATGTTTGAAATTGTAAGCCATCAAACACTTTACTCTCTTTACATTGTTAGATTCTTAATCAAATTGTACAAGTTCAATTCAATCAAGTACTAGAATCTAGCATTTGAGAGGGTACCCTTTGGCATTGGTGGAGAGGTCAAGGGGAAGCATGGCTTGAACTCTCCTTATTGTGTGAGTTCTTTTGGAAAAGAGAAAAGGAGGGGGATTAGGGACATGGTGTTCCAGACATGGCGGCCTGAACTCTTACCATTAGATTTCAAACTTTAGTAAAAGGGTGAGGGGGGTGACAAGGGTTGGCCGGGAGATCGGCAAGTAACATCTCTCCATCGACTTGCTACATCGAATCAAATGGGCAATGGTTTATTATACATACGTGTGATTTGCAATGCAATTGACAATCACTGGGATTTTACAAGAATGCATAGTTGGCATTATTGGGCACATTGGTATTAGTATAGTGATTGAGATTGGTTCATAAATGCACCAAGGTCATGCCAAAATCTGGTCAAATTCCCTTGATTGGATGCATATTGATGCTTTGGATATGCCGAGATGCAAGCATACATTGATTTTCAAGCTTGTAGTTGACAATTTGACATAATCTATAATTTTCAAAAAAGTGTGATTCAGTCTGGAGGGTTTTGAACTAAACCTAAATTGAATATTTGGAGTTATTCCATATCATTAGGGCTTCCCATAGAGCCCTCGATCACTCTGTTTGGTTTTTGGGTTAAGTAGTTACACCCACTTCTCTACCGCATACGTTGTTTGGATAGAATTTAAACCAAGTCTCGGATCATAAATTTAGCTTCACCATTTTGTTCTCCACTTTCTAAATACCTTAACCAACCAGTTTTAACTCATTTGGAGAATTCAAGTCCAAGCGGTGGACCAAACTATCACTATTTGACTTGCCAGAAAAAGTTAAAACAGAGACATCTAGAGGGTTGACTGAACCAAAAGTGTCATCATAGGCTTACTCCTTATCCTAATAACTTCCTATAGAGCCCTAGAACACCCAAATCTGAAACTCCTATATCATCCTATTGCAAACTTGCCAAAACAGCCCTACTATGGCCCCGATAAGCCGAGAGGTAGACCTAGAAAGCTATCATTCACAAGAGATGATATGGAAGGGGAGGAATAGATGCCAAATAGGGCACTATGGACACAATGGAAGAGATTGAAGAGAAAATGGTTGGGGGAAGCACTCACAAAAATGTCTCTCAATCCTGGGTCAAACTTCTAAGGGAGTTGAAGCGGCTGCTAATGTGGGAAGTGCCCATAAGCACACCTCTCAAAGTTCCCAAGCCATTTCAAATGATACTCTCTTGGAAATGATTGTGAATAAACTTGATTTTGAACACTCACTGATAGATTGGATATCATAGACCAAACCTTGAATTCAACGTTTGAGTCTATGACTACCAAAATGGGAGCCATTGAAGATCAAATTGGATCAATCTATGAATCAACACCATGAAGAAGCTAATGTGGATAGAATTGGTGGGATTCATGAGGGCAAGCAACCTATGCAGCATGAAGTTCATTATTGTATTCACAAGGGAGGTAAATAAGCTATGCAAGAGGCTTCTATGACGGCTCCTTCATTTGGATTTATGATGGATGCTAAGAAACCTCCCATAAAGGATTTGAGGCCTTCTTCATTTCAGCCCAATAATTCTCAAGTGAATAGAAAACCAACATAAGATTCATTCAAGCCTATGAATTCATGCTATGGAGACGCCAAGAGGATACCATCTTATTGAAAAGCAAATTGGTCCATCGTGGTAGATGAGGAGAGGCTTTGGGATACGGATGGGGGAAAACAAATATTTGAAGAGGTGATAATAGCAGTTGACTATTTGCGAGATGCTGAGGAACTCCCCCCAGATCATATGATGGTTGAGCATACACCACTAGCACCTATTGAACAACAAGAAGAATAAGATGAAGACATACTAGTTGAGGAAGTAATCTTCTACTAATGGGCAAGTTGAGAGCACAAACAAAACTTTGGTCACTATCCTTAGAAAAACCGTGGACACTCATAAAAGGGATTGGGATGAGAAGTTGCCAGCAGTTGTTTGGGCTTATAACACTACTTTCAAGGAAGCCACGAGATTCACTCCTTTCTCTTTAGTTTATGGGCAAGATGTGTGTTACCTATGAGTATGATTTGGTGAGTTTGAGGTTTTTGCACGAGCATATACTACCTTTGGAGGAGAGTTTGCAAGAGAGATGGGCACTTTGGAGCATCTAAATGAGTGGAGATTGAGAACCTATCTACTTCAACAGGTTGCTAAGAAACGTCAAACCAAGCAACGTGATAAGAAAGCTAAAACCTATTCTTTTGAGAAAGGGCAATTGGTTCTTCTTTATGATGCACATCATGAGCTTTTCCCTGGGAAGCTGAGCCATGTATGGTCGGGTCCTTATAGCATTGTTGAGGTTTATCCTTGCAATAAAGTCCAGCTTGCAGAAATGGATGGGACATGGTTCTCTACCAAAACCAATTTTGATAAAATTAAGCCCTATTGGATGTGATTGCATTGACTTTTCTGTTATGAGTTGCAGATGATGTTGAATCTATCATGCCTTTTTGGAGTCTATACTTTGATGGAGCATGTAGGGGCAAGGAAAAACTTGGTAGTTGTAGCATTGTCATATATCCACCTGAAGGGAATGCTATTCTTTTGGGAGATCATTTGAGCAACAACATTACTGAATATCAAGCACTTTTGATTGGTTTGAGAGCACTACTTCTTTTGGGAGCATCTCATGTTCATATCTATGGAGATTCACAACTCGTGGTCCACCAGTTTCATGGCTAGCAGGCCTGCACCCTCCACCCTTTGATGCACTACTACAGTCTTTTAGCGCGTGACCACTTCACCCATTGCACCTCTTCTTCCTTGACCTTTTTGCCTCGTCATGAACATCGTGTTGCAGATTCCTTAGCTTTGATGGCCCTTTTTGGTTCCTTTATCCAAAATTTAATCGTGCCTTGGTGAATACCCTTTGCTTTGACATTGATCCTTGGGAAATAGTGCAAGACCTTAAGTGTTTGGGAGTTGAGGAGTTGGGTAGTCTTCTAAGGGTTTTCAAGTCATCCAATCCTTCCACTTTTGCTTCTCTCATTCTATCCATGACCCGTATATTGATTCACTTGTCAGATGTTACCTTTCTCACTATAGATCCTAGCCATTTGCTCATGATCCTGTAGCCCAATGGAGAAGGCACTAGTCTAACCGGAGATTTTTGGGTTCACACTGGCCAGCTACCTTTCCTCGCAGGATGCCACTATTGGATTTTCTTTTTAGCACATTGTGTTTCCGTCATTCATGCATCCTGCTCGACACTCTCACTTGGTCTTGGCATGGAGGGGTGAATGGTGCAGGCAATACAAGTTTTCACAAGCGGTCATGGTGTGGGATACCGGGCTTGGCCCATTTAAAATTTAAGCTTTAAACCTTAGCTTGAAGAGCTTAGCCCATTTAAAATTTAAAGGCTCTAAACCTTAGTGGCTGGAGAAAGAAGCGCCCAGCGTATGAATCGAATCGCTGCCACATAGCATGAATCGAATCGCTGCCACATAGCATGATGGAAATGAAGCGCCGCCATGCACGATGGAAGCGAATCGTCGCCAGCAAGTGCAAACCTGCCGCTTAAAGAGAGAAGGAGTGCAACCATTTCCGGTTTTGCCGGCCTTTGTGCTATGAGCAAAACAAGTGAAGTAAGGCTTTGCTAGTCACCGCCGCAGGCTGTCGTGCTGAGATTGTGAAGGTGTCCAGAGGCGGAATCGCACGCTCCTTCACACACGCAAAAAGAAAGATGTATGCTCGTTTCGGTGTCCAGAAGCGGAAAGCAAGGGAAAAAAGGAGAACAAAAAAAGAAAACCGATAGGATCACAGGAAAATAACCTGGATCGCAAGGAAAATAAACTTTATTGCAGGAAAATAACCTTTAATTACACATTTTTAAAAGCTTTTCTATATTTAAAAAAAGGGAAATATTATTAAAAGAGAAGCCGTTCCTGTTTACACTTGACCAAGAGAATAAAAGAAAAAAAATAAAAACATAATCACATTCATCTCTTTTCCTTGCATGTGAAGAAGGAAGCGGAGTGTCATCTCACTCTTTTGTCATTTAGCACAAAGCTTTGATGTCGATGAAGCTTTTGCTCGCTTGCCGATTGTGTCGTAGTGTCATCTCGCTCTTTTGTCATTTAGCACAAATCTTGTTTAACATTTGTGTGTGCATACATCATTAGCACTCCATCATTGTAGT
The DNA here is from genome assembly GCF_041138505.1 of Cibotium barometz. NCBI lineage: Eukaryota > Viridiplantae > Streptophyta > Polypodiopsida > Cyatheales > Cibotiaceae > Cibotium > Cibotium barometz. The sequence continues at coordinate 26,296,517 of NC_141076.1, read as the reverse complement.
GCCGCATTTGTCGGAAAGATCCATATCACGCATCCCTATCTACTAGTGCCTTCTCCTTTGGGGTGTTGAGAAAGTGTAGCATTATTCCTTGTTGGATATCTGGGGGGGTTGTCGGGATTTGTCCTCTTTGCCTTGCTCGTCCAGATATTTCCCAGACACTCATGGACCCTCATTTGTAACTTTTGGAACCTTTTTTATAATATGACTTTTGGAACATACATTGGAGCCTTGAGCTACCAAACTTGTCTTATGGAAGGCAATTTCCATACTTTGGTGAAAGGCTAAATGACATAGGCATTATGAGTATTTCTTACTAATTGCATGCTAATTCACATAATGATTTGTTCCAAATCTTAGCTTGTGTTTGCTTCATTCCATCGCACTGCTATGTGACCCAACGTGAGTGGGTGGCCAAACCTACATGGGCCCAGGGTGGAGGAATTGGTGTAAGTTGTTGGGATGTGGAGGTACTCATGGTGGCTCTTGTCTCTTGATTATACCTAAAAAATAGTAAGGATGGTTTGGATTGTTTCGCTACCATCCAAAGGGTTTACCTAAATCTTGTGTCATGGGGTTTAGCTCCGACAATAGCCACAACCTCTATGTGGTGTTCCTAATGGTTCTCTAGTGTGTGTTATCATGTTGAATGTAACAACAATTCCCCCCTAGACTTGTCCACTCTCCCCTTCACTCTAAAGGAAATCTCAGGGGGTGCCTTTTGCACAAGTAATCCTACCAACTTTTACCTAGCACTCCATTTGTGAACAAAGTGAATCGAGTTTAACACATTCCAACCACTTTAAACATTAAGGACTTCAAGGATATCCCTTGACCTACACCATGCATTTGGAAGGCCCATTCCACAAGATCTTGCTACTCTTTACTCGAGATTAGCCCTTATGCTTCTTCTTGGTGGTGCGATCCTAAATCCAAAGCGGACAAGGTAGACCAACTCACGTTCAATTGCCTCGAGCACTCAAGCACTTTCTTATAGGCTTGCCTTTGTTATGGAAAGCTATGGAACTTACCATGTCTACCTCAGTACATAAGAAATTACTCCTCTTCTTAGGGATATTTGGTGTTTGAGGGGTAGGGGTAAGGTGGTAGATAACACAATAAGAAAAGGAGTATTGGGATGACATTTATCTATCTCGCCCCTTGGTTTGGGAAGGTCACATCTTTGGTCAAAATTAAGGCGATCTTTCTAAAACAAATTTCTTGTAGCTCATGTTAACAACTCTTTATTAAAATAGAGTTGTTGATGATATGATCCATTTTATTGTTGAGATTGTGGATGTAGGTACCCGAAAGTATTAGCTACGAAAAAAGAGTATTTTGCATCATGAATTTATATATTGGAAATGGGAGTTTCTTGTGTGTCTAAAGTAGGGGGATTTTTGGGATGGGAAGGGATGTCACCATTTGGTCCCTTCACCAGCCTTGACCAGTGTTTCACACACCAAGGTGTGAATGGGGATTTTCCTTTAAAAAAAAGCTAGAGCATTTTTTTTATTGGCATGATTTGGCCTGAAAGATGGTCATACAACACATGCACTATGGGATTTCATATTAAAACATTGAATGAATTAAATGTGTAGAATAGAGTTTCTTATGTCTTGCATAGAAAAGAAAGTGAAGAGACAAATAGCATCAATATAGTTAGGCACCATTGCAGTCACTTGTATGATAACAAATATACAATTTTTCACCTTAATTGGAAGGTGGCACAAAATCTTCGTACTATCCTCCCTATCTTAGGAAATGTCAAGTTCCAGCGTATTTGTAGACTTTATCTTTAGATTTTGCACCAGTATAAAAATTAATATTTATAAATTTTAAAAATTAAATAATTTTGTATGACTAGCACAATGACTTTATTTTGTTATAATGTATTATATGATATGCACTATACACATTTATGTAGCGATTAATTTATATTTTAAGAAATAATATCATTGAACTATATTAATGGAAGTACATAAAGTGGTAAATATCACAATAAACGTAGTTAATTTGAAGAACAACTAAGGTGAAAAATGTGCACATTGGGGTTTGTAAAACAAGGGTCTATGCTAACATCCATCATACACGTGCATGTGAGTGCACACTTACAATGTTTTTGGGCTGATTTATGGAATGTTTATGGAGCTATTTCTGGGATAGTTTTGTGAGTTCTTATGGGGCTGATTTGGCTATGTTTTGAGGCTGATTTGATGTGGAACTTGGGGCTATTTTAGGCTCCGTACCAAGTTAAATTATGGATGGTGTATGAGCTGATTTTTGAAGATTGTTTTGGAACACTTTTGGACACCTCCTAGAGATGTTTGTATCTTGGCGCTAGATAGTATATCTGGGAAGGATTTGTGCTGATGCTTTGTGGAAAATGTGGTGTTGTATGCACCCGCTCCTTGGTATCTTGTAAAAGTTTCTATGTGAATAAAGAAGTTCATATGGGGGGCCGACCGTTATGGCTCAGTGTGGTGTTATTGTATGGTTTACGGTTCTTCTGCTATGTTTTTCCATGGTTTGTCTCGTATTGGAAGTGTTGGTCTATTTCTGGGTCCCCACACGATTAGTGACAATTAGTTTACCGTACTTTGGTTTTTATTGAAGGCCAGTTTCAACATCTTCATCATCACGGTCATCAAAGTCAGCATCAGCATCATCATTCACACCACCATCATCAACATCAATAGCTTCAGCCGCCGTAGCACATAAGTTATCAAGGGGCATGACGGGTCTAGGGCACCCTGTCGGCAGCCAACATAACCCTCTTGGAAGCCAGTTGTGTGTGCAGGCTACAAGCAGCCAATGCGTCCATTGGCCCGAGTGCTAATAGGGGCTATGAAAACCTTGTTGTTCCCTACTTTGTTGGTGTCACCAGGTTCTTAAGTTTTTTTCCCTTTGATCTTCTACTCCGTAAAAGCAGGTTGAGCCGCAGCAAGGACTGCGGTATCTCTTCCCCCATTAGAGGGCATTTGAACATAAAAAAGGCCCTATAAGAATCCCTAATTTTAACGAACTAAGACTAATTTTATATTGAGGCTTAAGGAGACAAACCTCATAATGACACTTACTTTTGGCCCTAAAAGTAGGGGATCTCTCTAGTTTTCCCTCTCTAGGATTTTCACTCTAGGATTCTCTTTCTAGCCACTAAAACTCTCGAAACATCATCAATCTCGTCCAGATAGAGGCTCCAAAAATAAATTTTATTACAATTCAAAATAATTATCTCAAAATAACTTTCAATCACATTTAATGCACTTTCATTACGTTTTTGAAGTTCCCTCTAAATTTCATATCAAAAGTCATTAGAAGATAATCTCGTTTAATACACTTTTATTGCGTTTTTGAAGTTTCCATAAATTCTAAATCGTCATTAAAAGACAAGGAAAACTTATGTTTTTTTATTTAAAAGTTTAATTGAAATTTAAATTTTTGGATAGGCTAGCAATTTAAAATTTATATTTTATAGCAAACCCACCTAAAAACCATTTTCTTCATTGATTACTATCACATCTCTTCTCTGACCTACTCAACAACTAAAAGATTCTCTCTCTCTCTCTCTCTCTCTCTCTCTCCCCCAAGCCCTTCTCTCTTTGCAGTAGGTCTCTCTTTCAAGCTTCTCTTTGGGATCCAAGCTATCTACCATCTTCCATTGTGTCTACTATGACACTCATAGAAATAACAAACTCGTCAAATTCATCATGAGTGAGAAAGGTAGACTTGCATATTCGCATCTCTGAATGAATATGCACATATTAGAAAAGAATGACTAAACACACAAGAGAAGCAAGAAAGAAGACAGCAGGGTCATTGTTATGTGGATCTTTGGGTTGATGGGTATTATATCCTAATGATCCATCTTTAAATTTCTCTCCACCTTTCACAGACATATCCTCATTCATTCATTTTATTAGAGAGAGGGTGAGAATGGGCTCCTTGGATATTGCAAACACTTAAGTATATGTGATGCATGGAAGGTTCAATTTGTAAACTCACAAATTCATAGCTTGCAAGTCACTTTAAGTAGTGTGCAACAAGCTCTCAAAATAACACAGAATAATATTTTACAGCTATACAGAGAGAGGGCAAAGAGAAAGAGGACCACATCCTCAAGTTACAAGATACAATCTCGCATATTAAGAGCACACCCATGGGAGCCAGAGAGCGAAAGAGGACAATGAACAACATTCAGACACTTGCAATTGGTGGTGGTGCTCTCAAGCAACGAATTCATGCAGCAAGGTTTGTTTGATTTTAGGTTATAAGTTATTCTTATTAGAGTGTATCTATTGTTTAATTTTTTTCATTAACTATTAATTCATTATATAATATTACTGCTATAAGTAATCTTTTTTAGTTCATTACAGGACCTTTCTTAAAGATGCATGTGGTGATAATGGACCTCAAGATATTGGAGATATGTTACGTAGCTGCGTGAGAAAACATGACATTTTTTCCATAGTTCCAGATCCACGCTACAAAAAGGTACGATAGATACTTGCAAATGAGATAATGAAAGATATAACTAACATTTTAGGCATCGAGGAAGTCCAGAATGCATGCAATGAAGTGGGAATAAGCACAAAGGATACTAGGCTCTCCATCAATTACTGCAAGATACACTTCACAAACAAGGCATCACACGAAATATTTTTCCTGCCCCAAGAAGATTGAGATTAGCAAAGAGGACATGCAATGAAGATGTGCAACCTAAGATTGGAGAGTATCATTGCATCAATGATGTGCTAATCATCAAAGCTTGGCAAAAAAAAGTGAGGCAACAATGGTAATATTGTGGTTCCTTACAACAAGTTCAATAATATATTTGTTGATCTACGTCTTCAGAAAGTTATGATCTTATTCTATGGATTACCTAATAATTGTAAGTAACTTTTATCGCTTGCAAAGTAGTTGAAAAAGTCTATGAAAAATCAAACATTATTTAATTTTGTTTGTCATGCAAGGTGACAAAATTAGCTTTGTGTTGAAAATGGATGAGTGTCAGATTGTGAAAGGAAAGAGGATAGAGCGAATGAGTATCACACTCATGAATGAGGCTATGTCATATGCAAAAAGTTCAGAGTGATCGTCTTTTCCCAGCGAAGACACATTTTAGGGGAATAGTGAGATCAATCAAACTCCTGATAGGGAGAGGATTTGCAAGCTAGACCTTCCCTCTTATAGTGTCCAATCTGAGAAAGAGCTATGGTGGCTTGGGGCACCAAAAGAGACACATGAAGTTCTCGCTTGGATGTTTGATAGGATACCCTGGATTACCACTCAAAACACAGATTCAGGGAGAAAAACTTGAGGTAGAGGGAAAGGTCACTTTCACAGTAGATTGGCATTTGGGGGGTGACCTAAAGATAATAAAGTGCTTGCTTGGGTGTCTAGAAGGTGCCAACACCCCAAATCCTTGTTTGTGGTGCATGAGAATGGTGAGGGAAAACAAACAAAAGTTGAGAAAGAAGAGGATGCTTGAGAATCAAGATATTGAGCACGACCCCATGGACGATGTTGGCAACTGGGCTCGAGGTTTCCTATCTGCCAACATGCTAGCTATGCCAAATAGGCATTTGAGAGACCCAAAATGGAATCCTATAATTCCATTTGACCTGAAAAATGTCTAGTTCTATACACTTCATGCATTCATGCGTGTGTTTGATCGTTTGCTTAAGTGTCACATAGATTATGCATTTACCATGCAAGGCAAAGAACGACAAGAAGAAGCTCCTCATAAAGTAGAGCAACTACTCAACTCGCTTGAAATTCTTCCTCTGAAGGAAGAGAAGCTTAATTCTCCTTGGCTTTTTCAAAGCACAAGGACATTACTTCTGGGGCATCTAAGAATTTTTCTGTCACTTCTATGTCCTTATGGTCATTCTCTACACATCGAGAACACCGGACGAAGCTTCACAACCGTCTGCTATTATAGCAATGCACTAATCCTCCCTAAAATTGTAGAGTTTTTGAATGTGGGAGAGGAGGAGGTAATACTTTCCATTAATTAGGAAGGACGGCAGCCCAGGCATGACAAAATTGGACGTCAATCAATCCCCATGGACGGATGACGTTCTTTCATCAATGATGGTGAAGGCGTTAAAATCTGCCATATCAAAATTTGTGCTGAGACGTTCCTCCTCCTTCTCGGACACAAGGTCCATGACCTCTTCTTCTGCAAAGACTGAGCACTTGAAATAAAGGACTGTTCTGATTTATCAGTCCTTCCTTTGAACTCCTCTTTTGTGTAATCCTCCTTATTAGCATGAAGAAAGAGATAGGCAACAAACCCAAAATGATATTCTAGCAACCTGCATTTCTTGCCATGCACTAGGCACATGTCAACACAAATCTTGATACGTTGATCATCTGAGTAAGTGTCCCACCTCTTCGACATGCTTGAATTCTGAGACGAGGTGACTATGAGGCTTGACATGTGGACATATGTAATGGACCCATAAGAGACGGTCCCTCCGTCGACCAACCTGCAATAGTCTATTCACTCTCTCTCTAGGGATGTCCTTGCCATGTCCTTGATAATCTCCTCAGACTAAAAGGAACGTTGAACATAGGCTCTATATGGCAAAGTGATTTCTCTTGCCCATCCCTCCTCACCAGATCAAAGAGATGCTCTGTGGCACTAGGCTCATCCTTAATCTCCTCCAACAATAAATCATCCACATCATCTACAGCATTGTACAAGTGAGAACCCTTAACCTCCATCGCTTCTCTGATCCATGGAAGATAGGAGTAGTCGGAAGAAATGAACACGAATTGGAGTCTTTCTTAAGTAACTGGAGAAGCGACAACTGTTAGTAATAGTAGTGGGATAATTTCAGTAAATAATCCAAATGAATTATAAGATATTCTACCACTTCCCCCATATTTTGCACCCTCCTCGCCAAAAAGGCTCAAAAAACCTGTTCCATTGATAATTCCATCAATTATCCATTGATCAAAAAATATGACTAGCTTACTCAGAAATACATTGTAGTAATAATCAATGTAACCTTGATTTAGTGACCAACCTTGAATGAAATGTTCAGGTGGAATCCATCCGTCGTGCGATAAGGGGAAAGCAATGACGTCGAAATGCACCTATCGCAATAACGTGGATGGTATGGCGTTGAATGAATGGCACTGTGGATGCACCATGGTGGACGGGGTATGGAAAGTGAGAAAATTTTGAGTGCAGAGAAAAGAAGAAAAAAAACTCGCACCATCTTTATATAGGTCAAATAATAGGGCTGACATCACATGATTGAGGATCGAATGCCACGTGTCGAAGGGCTTACATCATCCTTGATTCACGGATTGCCACATGTAGGGCTGATGCAGTCAATGCATGATTGCATTTTGCTCTATAAAAAGGAGGAATATTTTCTTTTCCACGGTTTTTTTCATGATTTTTTCCAATTGTGTTTCTCCACACATTGCTCGTGCAGCTCGCTCGATCGATCCATCCTAGCCCTTGTTTCAAGTGTTTGTAAGTTTTTCTCTCTCTTCCCCTTTTCTTTCACTAATTGTAGGGCATGTAAGAGGGCGATTGCATTGATTGAAACTCTGTGTCCGGAATTGAAAACGGATATAGAGTGCAAAATTTCTCAACCAACCCATTCCTATGCAAAAGGATTCGCACTCTTGTGGCTAGCACATAGTTGCAAATTTCTCGAAGTTTCTCTTTCAAGTACACTAATTTTGACAGTTGTGTAAGTTTCTCTATGTTCATTTCATGAGAGATCCCACATTATTCTAATTGACTTTTATTTTGTTGTGTAGTCTGTTCTCTTAGATGAGTTCTGGCTGTGGAGTGTGCAGGCAAAGGCAATAAATAATGCAATTACACCTGATGACCCTTACTCGCACCACTTCCACCAGTTGCTGGCACTAGCACATCAAAGAAGAGAAAAAAGATGCCGTTTCATTCCCCTATTAAGCATTTCACCTTTAAACAAGGAGTCCCTAAGAAGGGAAGCAAGGGCAAGGCAAAGAGGAAGCTTCCATTTGAAGGCAAGGGCAAGGACAAGGTAGGCAAGGTGCCAAGGTGCCGAAAACTAAGGCAAGGTGCCAACAAAGGAGAAGGCCAAGGTGCCGAAGGCTAAGTCAAAGGAGGAGGCCAAGGCTAAGGCTACATAGCCCGAAACCGCTTAAAGGCATTTTGTATGTCCAGAGACAACGTTGTAAAGATTTTGTATTTTTATTGAGCTCGGCTCATATTTGTATAATTATTCTATATTTTTATTGAGCTCTAGAGACTCATTATTGTATTTTGTGAGTAAATATTGTGTTTTGCCATAAAAAAATAGATTGTTGAGAATTTTTATTCTCATAACTTATCTTTGATTAAAATTGAATTTTAAAGACGCTTTCTTCAAAACCGTTATGAGTACTTTGTAGAGTAGACACATGTCCATGTAGAAATATTTCATCACATTAGTCATTGCTAAGACATAACAGTTTAGTACAAGTCTTACAATGATCTTTATTGGGCCTAACTCCATCGATTCAAGACCTTTCTAATTTTGCACGATAGATTTTTCCTCCGTCTTCTTCTGTGGGTTGTTCATCTGAAGAATTCTTTGATGCACCTCTTTGGCTTCATCTATTAGTTTGTCTACATCTTCAAGGTCTTTTTTTGAAGCTTTCAGATATCTGGATAGGTTGGTCATCTGTATTCCCAACAACAGAGGAATAGGAGTCATCATCAAAAGAAACAACTAAAATAGCTAGCCTAGCAACCTTGCTAGGAATAGTCTTCTCATTAGAAGAATTTGCATCCATGGACGGCTTTTGTATAGAGCTTATAAGTTATAAGATATTATGTTCTCAATTCCCTTATGGGCTGGTCTTTATATACTGTTTTGGATGGACTCCAAAACCATCAACATAAAAAAACCATGTGCTGTAAATCTATGTGCCACTAAACCATTTTGGAATAGGAACCCTAGTACCTACACTCAGTTGACCATTATTGTGCACATACAAGACAGCTTTAGAGTAAATGTGTTGAGTTATAACTTTAATATAAAAATCTAAATTCATAGTTGTTACAAGACAAAAATTCATTACTGAGTACCCTTTTTTGAGGGCAAGGACTTTACAAAATTAACATACTTGAAGTAGCTTCAAAATTCACAAAATTCAAAATCCCCATTAGTTGAGCGATATGCCATCAACATAAAGTGTCGTGGGGGCTGGTTACAATTAAAACATACAAGGGCCTCTCTAGAAGAAGCAACATACGAGTGGGGAATAAAGGAGTTGGTTTGCTAACCTCATTAGTAGGAAGTATTTTGATGGGGCATATTGTAAGACTGGTCTTTAGCGTTTGGTTCAGGGTAAAATCTCTTCCGAGGCTTACCTTTGCCAAACCTTAGCTCTTGCACAATAGGTTTTGCTCGTATATGAGAGCATATTGCAATGTGCTTTGCCTCATTGCTTCAAGGCGGGATTCCAAAGGTTCATTTTCAAACCTTGGAAAAAGTGGGCTACTTTTGCTGGGAGGTAGTCATGGATGGGGCATACTTCCAAAAAATGATGAACTTGGAGTACTATTCTTCTAAGGTGGTTAAACTGAGTTGCTTGAGGCTAAAGAACTCATTCATCTTGATAGATTCATGAGATGGGGGGAGATACCACTCCTTCACAACTTTCTTAATGTCATTCCATGTTTAGGAATGTTCGGTGACTCCCTTGACATGACACCATTACTTCCATACTAGAGTTTAGCATCCTCGATTGAGGCAAAATTGTACTGGTTTGCCGCTCTAGTACTAGGAGGCTGAGAAATTGTTATGATCCATGTTATTTGACGAATGATCATGGTCATTTAATATTTGATTTATATATTTTTTATGATGCCTATTTCTCATGAACACGTTAGGATTGATTGATGTGATGTCAATTGATTATTACTACTGACGTGGTTTATGTTTATGAGTTTAGGTGATGAGGTGTGCAAGGGTACCGATTTAGGTGTCGCACGGATGTATTATGGCATTTGATATTATTTTGACATCAGTGTGATGTGTGTGTGCGCACGCGTCAATTTATTGTACAGTGTGAGCACTAGTAGTTGATTTATTTTGTAATGTGCATATGTGCACACGTTAGATTATTGTATTAGAAAAATTATGCAAACCTTAGAAGGTTTGAGGACAAAGGTTAATTGAGGAGAAAGGCTAATTAAATGGCAAAGTCCAAATATGGATGTGTCACGTACGAGTTGAAAGGTCAGAAAGCTCGGTGGGCGGAGCTCCTACACGAGTTTGACCTTCAGATTCGCTACCAAAGGGGTAAATATAATGTTGTGGTGGATGCGCTTAGCCGCATGCCACAAATTAATGAGTTAAGCTTTACAGTTTTCAAGAATGAGTTCTTGGAATCACTCCGTGGCTTGTGTGAGCATGATCATGTCTTTACAGAGGTCTGGCGCGCTGTACGCGTACGCACTTTGTCACAGCCGCCCCCACCTTCCTCGTTGGCACGTAATGCTAGTCCGGAGAGACTGGCCGTAGGTGCGGCGGGTAGCGAGGCGAGAGTTAGTCCGGAGAGGCTAGCCGAGTCTTCGGGGTATAGTTTTGAGCCGGAGAGCTCAGATGTAGGCCCTTCATCACCTTTGTTTTTCGACACGGTTTCAAAGGATGATGCTAAACTTCGTCGGGGGGAGAAGTATGCTAACTACTCCATTGACGACGGGTACTTACTCTACAAGGGTAGGGTGTGTGTACCAACTATTGGTGACTTTCGAGCATGCATTTTTAGAGAAAGTCACGATAGTCCAAGTGCTGGTCATCCCGGGATACAAAAGACCTATGCACTAGTCAAACGACAATTTTATTGGCCTAGTTTGTTCAAGGACGTCCAGACTTATGTGCTGCAATGCAATAAGTGTCAGGTCAATAAGCATGAAAAGCTAAAGGTTGGGGGCTTGCTCCATCCTTTAAGCATTCCTCAAGGGAAATGGGAAAGCATTTCCACGGATTTCATCACCGGTTTACCCACAACAAGTCGAGGGAATGACTCGGTCTAGGTGGTGGTGGATAGGTTAACCAAGATGGCAAAATTTATTGCCACCAAGAAAACGGTAAAAATGCCAGAGTTGGCAAAACTCTTTATTGAACATCTCTACAAGCTATATGGCTTGCCCGCAGATATAGTGTCAGATAGAGATAGAAAGTTCAACAGCCACTTTTGGAGGGAAGTCTTCAAAAAGCTGGATACTACTCTGAGTATGAGTACGGCGGACCATCCGGAGTCTGATGGTCAAACAAAAAGGGTTAACCAAATACTCGAGGATATGTTGCGTTCTTATGTAAATAAGAAGCAATCAAATTGGGAAGAATATTTGCCCATATTGGAGTTTGCTTATAATAGCTCCAAGCATTCAACAACTGGCTTTACACCATTCATGTTGATGTATGGTTTTCAGCCGAGGTCTCCGTTGGCTGTAGGCCTAGATAAGAAGAAGATTCAATCTGTCAAGGAGTTCCTTGAAGATATGAATGATATGCTCAAAGCTGCACGCGAGAGCATTCGTAGCGCACAGGATCGCGCTAAAACATTTGCCGATAAAGGACGCAGACAAGTGACCTTTGCAGAAGGTGACTTTGTATTTTTAAAGGTTCCTGCGCAGTCAGCAACCATGAAAACGGAAAAGTGTGATAAACTTTCTCCTAGATATTGCGGTCCTTTCAAGGTCCTTAAGAAGATTGAGGACGTAGCCTACAAACTTGAGTTACCGGAGAGTTCTCAAGTTCATCCTGTCTTCCATGTTAGTAAACTGAAGAAATCAGTTCACGGGTTAGAGAACGTAGTTTCTCTAGATATTTTGGTGGAATTGATCACTCCACCAAAGATACCACATGAACCGAAAAGGATTCTTGGGTATCGAGATCGACAAAACCTGCCATACACTGTACCCTGAGGTACTAGTTAAATGGAAGGACAGAGACAAGGAATCAGCTACTTGGGAACGCCGTAGTGTAATTTCCAAGCGATTTCCCCTGTTTGTTTTCGAGGACGAAAACTCTTCTTAAGGGGGGGTAATGTCACGTAGGCTGTAACGCCTGTGACCATCGGCGGACCGGATGGCAGCGCTCGGCCGAAGTGTCGAGGCCATCCGGGGTTCAGTGGGAGAGGACGCCCGTGCGGAGACATGGGCGGCCGGGCTAGTGTGGACGGCAGGCCACACACTTTATAGCCCGAGAATGAGGAGGTATCCTCATTCTCGGGCTATAAAGTGTGTGGCCTGCCGTCCACACTAGCCCGGCCGCCCATGTCTCCGCACGGGCGTCCTCTCCCACTGAACCCCGGATGGCCTCGACACTTCGGCCGGATGGCAGCGCTCGGCCGAAGTGTCGAGGCCATCCGGGGTTCAGTGGGAGAGGACGCCCGTGCGGAGACATGGGCGGCCGGGCTAGTGTGGACGGCAGGCCACACACTTTATAGCCCGAGAATGAGGAGGTATCCTCATTCTCGGGCTATAAAGTGTGTGGCCTGCCGTCCACACTAGCCCGGCCGCCCATGTCTCCGCACGGGGTATCCTCATTCTCGGGCTATAAAGTGTGTGGCCTGCCGTCCACACTAGCCCGGCCGCCCATGTCTCCGCACGGGCGTCCTCTCCCACTGAACCCCGGATGGCCTCGACACTTCGGCCGAGCGCTGCCATCCGGTCCGCCGATGGTCACAGGCATTACAGCCTACGTGACATCCGGGCTAGTGTGGATGGCCGGCCACACACTTTATAGCCCGGGAATGAGGAGGTAATCCTCATTCTCCTCTATGGCTGGGTGGTGAACTAGTCGCCGATCCCTCCGTTGTGAGGGCACCCGCAGTGGTGTTACACGCACGTCACAGGATGTGTACTTTATTTTTGGCTGAAAGCCTACTTTTGGAATATATCACAAATACCCACGCAAGAAGAAGCCACTCACGTTGGGGGGGGGAAGATTGCACCCAGTCTTGTGTTGCCTTGTGTTGAGGGTGATATTTTTCTTTCTCCTGTCTTATGTTTTGTTATATGCTTTAATTTTCAAGTTAATTCAAGTAGTTGTTTTAATATTTGACATATTTTATGAGTTTTTGATTATTCTCTTCAAGAAAATTAAAGGGTCCTGTTTCAGTGGTATCAGAGCTTTGGTGTAATTTAATTTTCTTGAAGGCAGTCAAAAGAGGTGAAAGAGACAAAAACAGAGATGATTTTGGTACTTTTCTTGAATTTAAATTGAAGAAGAATACGTTTAGGGATTTTTGTTTATGTATGGAGGAAATAAAGCTTGTTTTTAACCATTGGGTAATCAATCTCCATCAATCTATTGCCCAATGGGTAAAACTAGGTGGAAAACCATTAGTGGGTTTCCCAAAACCATAAAACCACCTTCCTCTTCACTAATCCTCTTCTTAATCTGTCCGTAAAGATTGAAAGAGCAAGCAGAGGAGTATGGAGGGTCATAGCATGATTGCTAAACCAATAGGACTGTCTGAATTCTATAATCAAGGGTGGGAGGTGATGGATTTTTCTTAATTTCTTTCAATTAGTAAAAGCGCATCTCTCTATGAGAAATGAGTAAAAGCCATATATATATATATATATATATATATATATATAATTTTCAATCTCTCTCTCTCTCTCTCTCTCTCTCTCCCTCCTTCATACTCCGGTGACGACCGCTACGAATTCAGGGAGGGGAGGAATTTTCAGATTTGCGCAAAAACCCAAGAGGCGTAGAATTTTTTTTTTCTCCTCTCTCCATCCTGTCGGCCGAGGGTGAGCGCTGCAAATTCAGGGGGGGAGGAAATTTTTTTAAGATTCGATTTGTTTATTGAGGCTTAAAACTTTGTTATTACAAAGCTTATGTTAGCTAAAAGCTTTATTAAGCTTATTAATTAGCATAAAAGCTTCATAGATTTAAAATATATATATATATATATAATTTTTAGGCTTTGAATTAAGCTTTAAAAGCTTTCAAATAAGCTTAAAGCTTTACAAATGAGATCAATAAAATGTTTTACAAAGAAAATATTTTTTGACTATTCTCATCATATTTTATGGAAAAGGATCCCATGTACATATAGTTAGTTTGGATTTCTTCTATAGATTTTTAGAATTTACCTCAAGAGAAATTTTGAGAATTTAGTCAAATTCTTGTGCATAATGTTGTTTTCTAAATCCTCATGAAGTCCAAATAATATAAACAGCTTATTAGTGAAGATATCATTAAAATGTTGCTTTAACCTACGGCTAGTTTTCTAATTTTAAAGTGTACATGGATTATTTCTTGAAAAATTATGCATTTGTGAGCTAACTTGGCAGGACTCACATCTAGCTCGATATTCCATGAGATAAGAAACCCTTTGTTTTAAATTTTTCCTATTCCTTTTAATTGTCAGGAAATGGGTGAATATCCGCAGCACCGTCGTACTATTCAGGAACAGCTTGATTCTCTCTATATTCTTTTGAATCAAGAATGAGAGCATCGAGACAACTTTCAAAGAAAGATTGAACGATATCTATCTAGAATAAACAAATATATTAAGAAGAAAGTTAAAACTGTAGAAGCATCTGACATGCATACCCTACCAATGACATCGTATCCAAGCTGCCTATTGTCAAGTGTTTAAGGTGTAAGAAGATGGGACATTATGCTAAATCTTGCCCAACTAGAAAGAAGAACCAAATTGCATCAAAGGACATGCTTGACACCGAAGAGATTAACGCACTCGACACATTAACCAAAGGTGGAGGTATGTGTAAAAAAATATATTTATTGTATACAATTTCTTGTTTGCTTTTGTATCTTATTTTCGGAATATTCTTTCCTTCTAAACCTAGTTAGAAACCTTTAGCTGCTGGAAAGAATTTTAGATATCGTGACCTAACTAGAAAGATCGAGACAAGATTAGCAAAAGTTATCTTCAAGATCTAGTTGCCCAAATTCAAGTAAAAATGATTGCTAGATATTTCATAGAAGATTAAGACCAATTTGAAGATTCAAGAACCAAGCAAGTTTCTCCAGTCTTTGATTCAAGTTATCAATTGTTTCACCATCGAATTTAGTGATGATGAGAAAAGTAAAGAAACACTACAAGGGATCGAGCTCATACCCGTGCTCCTAGCCGCTAAAAATGACTTGTGAAAAAAAGTAGCGGGCCCGTGTATCAGCGCGTGTATCATCGCGGCCAGACACATGCATGTAAAAGCACGTGTATAGGACTGCTCAAACGCGCTCATACACGGGCATATACACGCGTTTTGTCAGTTCAGATGCATTTAGACGCGTTGATACAAGCGTCTATACACATGTTTTGTTACTTTAGATGCGCTTATACACGCGTATTTCTCAGATTTGACGCGTTTATACACGCGTGTATAAGCGCATCTAAAGTGACAAAACATGTTTATACACGCGTGTTTTATAGATTTTTTGCGTATATACACGCGACTTTTTACAGTTCTGACGCATTTATACATACGAACAGAGAGCAAAAAAAAAATCCAGAGAGTGCTATTTGGTGCCTGAATGTTGTTCCAGCATTCCAGCACCCAATAACACTCTCTGGATTTTTTTTTTTGGTGCATTAGACCATCCACGAAGAACATATCCATGAGGAAGATTAAGATAAGAACGACATGAATGCATACATTGTCAATACACAATTCAAGATAGACATGAATGTAATACTATCGATTCACGATTCAATATTACTATCAAAATTTCACACATGTATACAAGGGAGTCCATATCTCGAAGTAGCCCATGGCTTCAGTTTACAAAAAAAATATATACAACCACATCCTCAATATGGAATGTGATACTATAAGTCTGAGTACTACTCAGACCCATATGATGACTCGATGCTCTCTCCATGCTCAGATGAGCTCACATCGGTCGGAATGTCCGATGAGTAGTGCTCACGTCCACCCTCTGCAGTGGCGGCAAGTGGATCATCAGCAGCTTGTGCCTGTTCAAGTAATATATAGTATATAAGTATATATATATGTAATTCAATAAACCAAAATCGTTCGTTTAGAGTTTTCAAGTACCTGTCGACCGTATGGTCTCATGGCCATCTCAAACTGCACGTCCGTAATACGTCCCTCGGTTCTGAAGATGGTCCACGTGTCACGTCTGCTATGCCAGCGAGCATACGCAGTATCGTGGGTTATGGACTTTCTCCCCGTAACCCGTCGCTGTATCATAATCAACACAATTTATAAGATTAAAACAATCATAGAATTAATGAATTAAGTAAACAATCAAATAAATTGGCAAGATACGAACTCTGTCTCCCATGACTCGACACCGCCAGATCCAAAATGCGAAGATCCAATGGTCTCCATCTGGATCCGTCTCCTTCCACATGCTGCCTGCTCTTCACGCCACCCTCTGCTCGTTTCTTTGCCTCCTTCCCCATACATCCGAGAATGTAGCATGTGGGGGATTGCGGTACCAACTATGTACAGCCTATATCACCTCCCCAACTAATCGGCTATTTTGATCTTTAAATTTAATAAAACAATTTCTATACAAGTTTGATACTACCCCACGCATGTACTCCATTACCTGCCTCCCCCTCGCATCCATCACTATCCCGCCCCTATCCGTCACATCATAGCAGATCACTCCCTCCATCTCTCTCATCTCCTCCTCTTTCGAACTGTCTCCTCTAACTCTTCTCCCTCTATCTCCTCTCTCACCGTGTGCCCTACTACCTCCCCCACCAAAGCACCCGCCGCATCCTCCACTCCCACTCTTCCTACTGCTGCGGGTGGAGTCACGACTGGGGGATTATCTACGTGACGGTGGCTGTGAGCCCTGAAACACCATATTAGTGAATTTGGGAATTTCCCAATTCCCATTTTTGAATACTTAAAAAAGGGGATATGGATAACATGTTTGTAAGTTTCTCAAAACCCTATCATATGACCTATCGTTGGAAAGCGCTTGAAAAATGGAATCTAAAGAGCTATAAAGCGCTCATTTTGGATTAGTGGTGTTCAAGTTATGGTTAATCCAAACTTTTGACCACGTGTCCCAAACTTGTGGGAAATTCCCATATTCCCCAATATGGTGTTCTGACGTGACGGTGGCTCTGAGGGAGTACGTGATGGTGGCTGTGAGCCCTGACGTGATGGTGCTTGGGAGGGTGTGCGTGAGTGTGTCTGGGACGAGGTATGTCTCCTCGGTGGGCGTGGAAGAGGAGAAGCTGCATGCCATCTCGTCGGACTCGTATAGGCATAGACGGCAATGGAGTGCCCTGGATACTCGCGGTAGGGGTATAGACACCAGACATGGAAGGAGGGGGATGGGCAAACATGTACTCTGTAAGCTCAACTGGACCAGGATGGCGCCCAAAATGATTTCGCATCTCCATCAGCCAATTGCTGTACGCAAATGGATCGGATGACGAACCTGGAATATCCATAAAGAATCTGCAAAAATAATTCTCAATGTACATCATGGACTATCTCTTGACTCACACAAATATCATCATTCAAGTCACCTATCAGCCTGCAAACCATAGAAATAGGAAACGCAGTCTCGTGTATACACCCGTCTAGAAACGCGTGTATACACCCGTCAAAAAATGCGTGTATACACCCGTCCAGAAATGCGTGTATATCCGCGTGAATAGTCTGTGCAGACAGGATACACGCATTTATACATGCATTTCTACACGCGACCTGCGCAAATTTTTTTTTTGAAAGCGACCGACCTCTGACAATGTGTCCTTATAAAAGGCCCACTGTCGCCCCTGTCAGAATCGTTCACCCAAAATCGCAACCATAGAAGCAAAAGGATGGAGACAAACCCAAAAAGCAAAGAGAAACTAGCATAAACAAATCTGAGGAAGGAGACAAGGCAAAGGACAAACTGACTCACCTCTGAAAAAGTGAGTCTTCTTTCTTGGTCGGTTTCCTCCCGTGTGTGCTCCTTCTCTGCTCCCTCCTTGCACTTAGGTTTCGTTTCTGTTGGAAGAGGCGAAAACGAAAGAGAACAGATATGTTAGTTCAAAATCTTTATTTGGGGAAGGCGGGCTATTTTTAGTTTAAACAGATTATCGCGTTTATAAACGCGTGCGTGTATGTTCGTGTGTATGATAATTTAGTTGCGTTTATACACGCGTTTTGTAGGAATTACCCACGTTAATACACGCGATTTTTAGGGAATAGCCACGTTAATACACGCGATTTTTAGGAAATAGCCACGTTAATACACGTAATTTTTAGGGAATAGCTGCGTTAATATACGCAATTTTTAGGAAATAGCCGCGTTAATACACGCGATTTTTATACTTTCATTAAAAACATATTATGATTTTGTATTTTCTGGTTTGTACATAGGATGTCATCAACCTCCTCAAGCAGTTCTGGGGAAGATGAGACAATGCGTCATCGTAACCGCGATGTGTGGTTGGGACAATGGATCAAATGTATGTGTAATCGATGTCAAGGATGCATTGTACGAGCACGTCGAATTACCTTGAATCACATCTCCATGTATGGAGAATGGAATCAAACAGGTTTAGAGGTGAGTAAAAGTAAATTGATGGTATTCAAATGACTCATGGTATCCAAATTAAATTAATAGAGTTGTAATATATAAACTCTAATTAAAGCAAGATGCAATACCACACCCTAACATGGTGCCCTACGCGCGACGAGAGCATGCAAAGCGTCGACGAGATGATGCTAGAGCTTCGGGATCTATTCTCAGAGATGAGTGGGAAAGGGATGACAATAGCCCTGCACCCCACGAAGTTGTGGAAGAGGAAGTGTTTGATGATATGGTGCGGAATCTTTTTAAGGATGATCCCAAAGGTATGGACGACGATGATATGGAACAAGAGCATCTTTACAAGGCTTCATCGACACCGGTTTTTGAAGGGTGCACATTCTCTATTTTACGTGCTTCACTTGAACTACTCAATATACAAACAGTTTATAGATGGAGCAATGCAAATCTTGACGCATTATTGAAGTAAGCATTCTAACTTACAAATTTGAATTAGTGGTTTAAGGTTTAGGATTTAAGACTAATTATAATTGATGATATTGGATGCAGGCTATTATCAAACATGCTTCCAAAGGGAAATAGACTACCCACCTCAAGAGTTATAACGGCGCTATGTGACATCTCTTGGAGGATTGGATAATGATCGCATACATGCATGCGTCAATGATTGCATTCTCTTTCGTGGGATGCATAAGGAGGCTCGACATTGTCCCACTTGAGGTGAAGCAAGGTATAGAACAGATATGAAGAGTTTTGATGTACCTCGTAAAGTCTTGTGAGACTCCTATAATTCCTCGCATCAAACACAAGTTCAAGTGCAAATCCATAGCAGAGCTCATGTCATGGCATTCCTCACATCGATCGGATGATATCGATCGGATGATGGCATGTGGAGAATTCCCGCAGACACTCCTGCTTGTTGGAAGCATATTGAAGATGAGTGGCCTAGCTTTAAAACAGAGCCTAGAAACTTGAGACTTGGCCTAGGTATGGATGGAGTGAATCCATTTGGTTTCAAAAGCACCGCATACAGCATGTGGCCAGTTGTGTTGGTGAATTACAACCTTCCACCATCAATGGCGATCAAGAAGGGACATCTTATGTTATCCCTTCTAATTCCAGGGAAACATAAAGTCAAGCATATGGATGTTTATCTTGAACCGTTGATTGATGAGTTGGAGGAACTATGGAGAGGTGTTGCAGTGGTGGACATTAGTAGGCCTCCCTCCTCTCGACACTTTGACTTAAAAGCAGTGTTGATGTGGACAATGCATGACTTTCTAGGATATAGCAATTGTTCTGGTAAGAATTTTAATTACCTCCCTACTCTAATACTATTGGCTATATATATTAGTTATAAATATTGACTTTATTATTCTAACTTTTATTTATATTTTAACAGGTTTGAAAACATCGGGTAAACATGCATGTCCTGTTTGTGGCCCTTCGTTAGTACATGAGTATGCTGACGGTTTGTGTAACACCATATTCGATAATCATCATCGATTTCTCCCCTCAGATCATCCTAAATATGTTGCTAGTAAGAGTAACATTCCTCCATAAACACTTCGTGCAAAAGATTGGAAGCGTATTTGGGAGTCTACAAATATTCTTCCTCCAGATGGCATGAACAGGTATAGTAATATTTTTTCAATCTTGTTTTGTGTAGTCTCTAATTGGATTAAAGGTCACATAGAGTAATCCCTTGTGTAGGTACTCCATTTTTTCGGCTACCATATTGGACCCATCTTAAGATCAACCATCTTCTTGATCCCATGCACATCTTCAAGAATGTGGGATCTGGTATTTGGGAACATATTATTGGTAAACGAGACAATGTTAGCGTACGTGAGGACTTGCGGGTCACAGGACATATGCGTCAAGCTTGGCCACAAGAGGTGGGTGGGTACGTTCGTCTTCCGTCTGCACCATGGATTATATCAAAGAAAGAGGAGAAGCAGGTAAAGCAGGCCATCACCAAGTTGCGTACTCCCACTGGATGCATGAGATCATTGAAGGGAGCCTTTACAACCACTAAGAAAAGAGGCGTTGAGCAACTATATGGGTTGAAGTCCCACGATTGGCACAAGATGCTCCAAGTAAGTGTTTTCCAAGTCTTGTACGTTGAAATTAAATTTTGTAATGCCATAAACCATACATACATGTGCTCTTATGTGTGCAGTTCATACTACCTACTAGCATCGACCATTGTGCAAATAAGAGTTTGAAAAAATGTATTTATAAGATGGGCGAGCTTGTGAGGTATGTAAAACCCATGTCAGATCACCCTTCATTATACCTTGCAAAATGAACGTGCATGAGGTATAACGTGCTATTTATTTATTTTTCAGATATGTTAGTTCCAAAGCAATTGATCCAGCCACGTTGGATGATGCGCGTGTTATGGCAGTGGAGGTGGTTTGTTTGGTAGAGGAGAATTTTCCGCGAACCATTCTCACAAGTCAACTACATCTCATTGTGTATTTAGTGGGCGAAATCGCTTTATGTGGCACTGTGCATGCACGTTGGATGTTCTTCCTAGAGCGCTTCATGAAGACCTTAAAAGACTTTGTGAGACAAAGTGCAAGGCCTGAAGGAAGCATGGCCAAGGGTTGGTTGATACAAGAGTCTCTTGTATATATTTTAGAATTTCTTGGTCAGGTGAACAGCTCTTTGCCATGACTATGGAGCAATGAAGAGGACTTGAGGATGACCTCTATTGTGCCTCAAGGAAAAGGACAGAGTAAAGTAATTGACAGAACATTGATTGATGATCTCAATTTCACTTGCATCCTTAATAGTGATGTGATGAGCAGATGGGTTACAAGATATGAGGATGCAAAGACAAAAAGGCAAGCAGAAAGAACTCTCTTTCGGAGGCAACATGGCTCTCGTAAGACGTACCCTAAGCATCTAGCAACACTTCTGAATGATATCCATGTTGATTGGTTGCATGAGGAAATGGAGAGAGCAGAGAGCGACGAGGGGCTGCATATCACAGCGGAAGAATGGGAGTATGCACGAGGATGCATGTTAAGGGTACATAGAACTAATGTTTTGCATTAGTTGTAAGTGATTTGCTTTTAATATTTATTCACATTGCTTACACAAATATTGCTTCTATTTTGGTCCAGTGCACTATGTTCAATGCTATATGGTGTGAAGGCAAGCATTTTCGAACACAAAGAATTGATGAAAAGAGGAATACACAAGATTGCGGTGTCATTAGTAGCTTTGAGGCAGCTAACGAAAAAATGGATGATTATTGTGGCACAATCCAAGACATATTTAGGCTTGACTTTCGTCACTTCTTTGTGTATGTTTTGGATGTCAAATGGCAAATGAACGTGGTGGAAAAAGGGCCTGATGCAACGATAAAATGCCATGCAAGTGGCTATGTAACTATTGACTCTACAAAGTTTTGGCAAACAAAGAAAGATAGGCTCGTATTGCCACAACAATGTGAGCAGGTATGCATTTTTTTACTAATGTGTTTCATGTACATATATATCTAAGCTCGCATACCCCTTGACTTTTGATATGCTAATTAATTACTGTAGTATGTGTATTTGAGTAGGTTATCTATCTACCAATGGTGCATGACATTAAATGGTGGTACGTCATCCCTATTGCACCACGTTCCAAAGTGATGTATAATACATTCACTGATATGGAGCATATGGAGGATGTAACAAGCCGCAATGAAGATGATGTCAAACATGCCAATGAAGATATTGTGATCGATGATCAAGAAATAAGAGATGATCATGATAATGTGGATGAGCGTGCCATTTCTCATGATCATGAGAATGACCCTACCATTGAGGATGATGGTGATGTTGATGAGGATGATCAGGACATCGATACCATTATCAATGGAGTACAGAATATCGATAGTGGAATAAATTTAATCGTAGCCTTACAAATTGATCAAATGGATATTGATGTTGATCATTTGGCAAGGATGGATCTTATTGAAGATGAGATCGAACCCTAACCAATCCGTCACTGTATCGTTCTAAATTGATGACATTTCTATTGTATGTGTTGTCTTTTAATTATCATCTCATGATTTATTTTTGAATATATTTCATTGTTGTAAATGCATGTAGCGGGATTGTGTAATGATATATACTGTAATGTACTATGAGATGGTTTAAAGAAAATAGTTTTTAATTTTATAAAGGAATTCAGTTTATCTTTACCAAGCATGTATTGATGCGTGTATGGCAGCGTGTATTGATGCGTGTATTATTGCGTGTATATAAACGCGCTCATACACGCACTGATAAATGCAAATATACACGAAAATTCAAATGCCAAAATACACGCGTCCGATTCTATTCAAATATATACACGACCATACACGCGCTCGTAATTTATCGCGTGTATGAAACGCGTGTATGGCAGCATTATCTTGTAGTGAAATAGCTCTCAAGTGACTAGAAACCAAGCTTAAGTTGTATACCAATCACAATTACGGAGTTTATATCAATTCAAGTAAAGTTTTATCTAAATTTTCAAGTGTTCTAGTTTAAGATCTATCCAAGTATAAGATTCTTTCTAGTTTAAGATCTATCCAAGTACAAGATTCTTTCTAGACCAAGAATTGCTCTAAGTCAAAGATATATTCAACCACAAGATTTAAACCCCTTAAGAACAAGATTTATTTAAGAATTATAATTATGATTAATTAAAGACTAATCTCTCAATTTTCGTCCATTCAAGTATTTTTAATCTAAGCCAAGATTCATTATTAGTATATCAAGTTCTTGCTATCAACTAGGGCGCAAGATGACTATCTTTCTTCAAGTTCTAATTTCATATTTAAGATTAAGCTTAAGATCAAGATCCCCTTTAGATTTCATTGTTTACAAGTAAGTTTCACAAATTCAAGAATTATAAACCTATTCAAAGATTATAATTTTTGAAATTTAGTTAGACAATTACAAGATTAAGATCAAGAACAAATCCCCAGAATTCATCAAGTTATTGACAGTAATGTAAGTGATTATTTTTCAATCTTAAGTTGATAAGAATTTCCATTTCGACCTAATTCCTTTTTGGAATAAGACTTGTAGTCTAATTTTGAGGATAGAGAAAAGTTATGTCAGAATGAAAGTTTCAGAGGGAATTAGCTACTCCGTCTCAAACTTCTGTTCTTAAGGTAGTGTCGTGTGGAATTAATCTATGGTATGGGACATTAGATTGGTTTTACACGGTTACACTAGATGTATCTATGTCTTCTATCTTTCACCAGCGAGTGTTTGTCTCCTTCCAAAATTAATAGCCTCTTGTATTTCCAACCAGGAAATCCTTGGCCTTGGAAAAGAGGAATAGAATGTGCCCAGAAGGAAATCCGTTAACAAATATGGTATTTGCCATGTTTGGTTGAGAGAACACGTACAAGATAAGATCGCAGAACTTGCAGACCATGTATGAGATATGAGAAATGTAGCCAAAAATAGGCTTGCACCAGATGACGAGCATAAAGTGATTGTGTAAAGAATAGAACGTGAACCAAAATTAGAACTCTAAAAGTGGAGACCCGTGTCTCATGCTCGTAAGAAAACTTAGAGGTCCATAAAAGATGAAAATAATAATAAGAAAAAGCATCGCGTTAAGAAAAAGCACCGCATTATGACGCAACTTACACGGCAAGTTTTATATCTAATTGTAGCTTGTATAGCAAGCATCCGTCTCAAGCTTTCATGGAAAGCTTTCACGATCAAATCTTGCTTACGACGACTCAGAGACAACTACCTGTTTGCTCTCACAAAGAACCTGTTTTACTGTTTTAGATGCAGTTTTCTTGAACTGTCCTAACTTTTGACTCAGAACTCCAATTGACAAACTGCTTTGATAGGATTTACCAGCACTATACAATCTACTTTTGGTTTAAAGGACACGATTAAGAAATAATTCTAATTACAACAAGTGGAGCTATGAAATCATGTAGGCAACATATAATCAAAGAACCAATCAACCTACGCAAAACTGTTACCCTACACAAAACTGTTACCAAAGATCAATCTTGTAAGACATGAAATCATAATCATAAATTGAACAAGAAGACGTAGATGCTTCCCTTATGATTAGAATCGCTCTTATACCATGTTGAGAGAGGGAGAGAGACAAGACAAGAGACACCACATATGCTCCACAAGAATAAATCATATTAGTCACAAGTCACATATATATAGGCAAGACCTAGAGTGAGTTAGGGCTAGCTATATATAGCTCTGACACACTGTCCATGAGATTTCAAGACGTATAGAAAACTATTTTCAATTAGATATGTGATTTTCCTCTTCTTCCTTCATCAATCTAGTAGGAAAGCTGGGTTTCATCTAGGAGATTCAAATGTGTTCCAACTACTCTATACAATTGTTTTCTCTCAAATTGATGAAAAACGGTTCTAGTACTCTTTGAAATTCCACTAAATAATCTCTTAGATAGAGAGAGAGAGAGATAGAGAGAGACATAGAGAGATGTTACGGCTACTAAAACAACTATGAGACCAGAAAACAAATAGTGCAAGTGAACGAGTCACACAACAAAGCTAGTCCACATGAAAGGACAAAACAATGCAGCTTCTACATGGAAGGAAAACTCAATGTCACTACTCAAAGCTAGGACCCATGCACTATGGAATCAGAGCCTTGCTTTTGATCCACTCTCTTGCATTTTCTTGGAAATCTTTTGAGTGTTCTTGATTTTCTTGATGTTTTGATTTTTGTGGTGAGGCTATGCATTTTTTTTGCCTTTCTCATGGTTTTTTGGAGACTCATCAAACACATAATGCCTAGTCAATACTTGCTATGGTGGATGACTAAGGCATAGTTGGAGCCCTTGTTAAAACTCTATGGGGAGCTATTTCTTGCATGATTTTGTCCATGAGGAAACCATGAAGCTATCCATGTTTTTGGTTGATTGAGAAGATCGAGATGCCAAAAAATGCAAAAAATGCTTGCTAATGCAAATACTAAGAGTAAGCAAGTCCCTAATCTCATCAATGCTTCAATTTCTTCTTCTCTTGCATATTAGGGATTTCATGAAAAATTTAGGGTTCTTCATCAGATTTTGGAAAAAATTCTTCATCAATCCTCCTTTTCATGCTTGGCTACATTCATATGTGATTAGTTGTTGCATGAATAGGGGATTTCATGGGAATTTTCATTTTCTTGGAAAAAAGAGGGTTTGGGATCAGCTTTTTAATGAAATATTTACATAATGAGACCAGCCCAACCTTCCTCTACCTATACATGTGTTCAATGTTTGATTTCAATCAAGATTTAGGGTTTCTTGGCCCACTTGAATGATTTGGGATTTTCTTGAAAATTAGGGTTTTCACTTAAAATTTTTGATATCCAGGGTGTTAGTTCTCTTCTCCTATCTCTCCTCTACCCTCTCATATCATTAATTTGCAATAATGATCACAATTTTAGGGTCTCGTAAAGAGACATAGGGTTTTGGAAATTGCCTTCAAGATTAGGGTTTGCGGTGGGATTTCTTGAGTTTTCAATCTACAATCCTTCTTTCCTTTATCTTCTCTATACAATCATGCAGCACTGCTTGATTAATTTGGCCAAGGGTATTAGGGTTTCGGGAGAAAACAAGGTTTACAAAAAAGTCTTGCATATCATGGGATTTTCATCATTCCCTTGCATATAGCTTGCAGTGTTTTGAACCTCTACTTGCTCTTTATCATTCCCTCATATTTTCCCAATCATTTTACCCTATACATGCAAAGAAGTCAACAATTGCATTGAAATAAAAGAAGAGTATGCAATCATTGTGCTTATTGCATTTGTTATGCCTTGTGAGGGCATGGTTCGTTTCTTTTTGATTGGATGACTATTGCAAGCCTTGGAGAAAAGGATTTTGAGGAAGAAAGTGTAAGAGGAGCATAGTGCAAGCATGATTACATGCTAAAGTTGTAATGCTCATGAGCATGAGTACATCATAATGCAAGCATGATCACATGTTAAAGTTGTAATGTGGATGAGAATGAGTACATGTTTGGAATTGTAAGCCATCAAACACTTTAATGTCTTTACATTGTTAGATTCTCAATCGAATTGTACAAGTTCAATTCAATCAAGTACTAGAGTCTAGTATGTGAGAGGGTACCCTTGGCATTGGTGGAGAGCCAAGGAGCAGAGTGGCTTGAACTCTCCTTGTTGTGAGTGCTTTTGGAAAAGCGAAACGTAGGGGGATAAGGTACATGGTGTTCCAGACATGGCCTCAACTCTTTTGGCCCCTAGTGTGGTGTCCTCTATGGATTTGTCTTCTTCTTTAATCTAGCATGCTTATGTGTATTTTCAGTTCTCAAGATTGATAAGATTATCGTGTTTACAGTTGCCCTTTCATTTACAATAGCCACCTATTCCGCAACAATCTTTGCATCCAAGCTATTTGGCGAAGGTTTCGTGTTCCAATCTATGAATGGGGGTTATCCTCAAGGGGGCATGGGAATGCAAGGGAATTTTGGTGCTAGTTTTCAGCCTGGAATGTAAGGTAGTATGTATGGTGGTATGCAGCCCCCCAGAATGTACCCCCCAGAATGTAAGGAAACATGTATGGTGGTATGCAGCCCAAAATGCAAGGAAATGTGTATGGGGGCATGCAGTCCAGAATGCATAGTGGCTTGTTTGGAAACATGGGAGGGTCAGTAGGACTGCATGGTATTGAGGGTGTGGGAACTGGAAGTGTTGACCCTAGTATGGGCATGAATTCAAGGGGAAGCAATCTTGTAAAGCCACTTCCTAGTGCACCTTGCAAGCTATGTGTGTCAATGGCAATGAGGGAAAGAGAAAAATGTGTGTGTGTGTGGGGAGGGGACCTGTGTAGAGAGAGAGAGTGCTTGCTTTCTTGTTGTAGAATGCGGATGGGCACGAAGTGGAAGCGTAGGGCTCTAGGGCACTCTGAATGTGCGGAGCAATGGGTGATTGGGTGGAAGTGGCTATGAGGGCAGCACGCGAAGCATGGAGACAGATGAGAGGCTAGATAGAGAGGGGAGAGGAGAGGCTAGGGTGGTCTGAGCCGACAACAGAGTGGGCTGGGTAGGATTTTTCCAATATCATAGTGGTAGCTCCAAGCGAAAAAAGGAAGTTTCTTTTGGGAGATATGCAAGATGAAGTCGATGGTAATACCGATGCTATGCATCTCTTTTTTTTAAAAAATAAGGACACTAAGTGTCAAGATAAATGACGCTAATACCGACACTATGCGTCTCTTTTTTTTTTAAAAATAGACGCTAAGCATCATCATAAATGATGCTAAGCATTGATCTCGACATATGGACGCTAATAATCGATGCTATGGGGACTCAAATGTACTAGTGTGAATGTCTCCCACAAGCATTACAATGAAGCCGAGACTTGAGAGTGGCTCAAATGCAAGGGAGTGGTGACCGATGCAGATATCCAATGAGCTGAGTAGGGCAGCTTGTTGAGTAGTTGGACCTAAATTTTAATTATCACTCAATTTATTTTGCTTAATATGGCTAACTTTTTTGCATTATATCACTATTTAATGCAGAAGACGCTGTTGAAAGTGATGATGATGATGAAGGTGGTGGTGCACGTGGTGAAGATGTAGGCAAAGATGAAGATGATGCATTAATTTAATTAATTTCGATATCTTCATCTCTATTTATTTTTGGACATGAACACCTTTTGTAATTTGCAATATAATTCAGGAAGTTATTGTATTGTAATTTTTTTAAAAATATTTTAAGTGTTTTAAAAAATGGGATTAAGTAGTGTTTAAATAATGTGAATATAAAAATATGGGGATAGAATGGGGGAGAGATATGGAGACATATGTCCTCACATCTCTCCCCCATATGTGTCTGTCACGTAGGCTGTAATGCCTGTGACCGACGGCAGACCGGATGGCCATATCCGGGGTTCAGTGGGAGAGGACGCCCATGCGGAGTCATGGGCGGCCAGGCTAGTGTGGACGGCAGGCCACACACTATATAGCCTGGGGGATGAGGGGCAATCCTCATTCTTCCTCTATGGCTGGGTGGTGAGCCAGAGGCCGTCCCCTCTCGTGGTAACGCCCGTAGCGGCGTTACGGTTATCTAACACTGGTATCAGAGCATGGTTCGAAGGGATCGTCAGAGTCCGCGCGCGAACGGGGGACCGGAGCCCACTCAGTGGTTTTCATCCACAATCTCCTCACCCTTATCTCCACAAGGGAATGTGTGGATGAAGGAGGGCCAAAACTTTGAAGGGAAGAACTCTTTCTCTCTCTCTCTCACTCTCTCTCCCCGACACACACAATCGCAGGTAAGCAAAAATTTCTTTGTTTTCTTTGTTTTTCTGCGTTGAATTGCTTCGCAATATTCTGCGTTGAAGGTTTTCAAGGGAAATACCTGTGTGTAGAGGTGGGGGGGGGGGGGGGGGGGGCGCACATTAGCCCCATGAGAGCCTTGGAAACACACGAGCTCTGTTTTGAATGGGCAGACCACCCCCACCACCAGCAGCCCGTGTGCGTGGGGCGGCGAAACCCATGAGCTTAGGCTGTAAATGTCGTAGCTAAAGGTTCACGTCTGCTCTTTACTGCTGCTGGAGTTCACGTCTGCTCTTGACTGCTGCTGGACTCGAAACCCGGTTGTTACAGACCACCGTTTAAAAAGCGTGTCTGTGCAGCCGAGATGGTTGAAGCAAGGCAGTCGACCTGAAATTTCCGTGTGTGTGGGACAAAGAGCGTTCCCCACGACCAGCAGAGCCCGTGTGTGTTTGGGGGCGAAGCTGATATTCTGTGTGGAGGGGCGAAGACCCCACGAAAAATGTTTGAGCTCGTGTGTGGGGCGAAGGCCCAGGACCATTAGCGTGGGGGGATGAAGAGCAAATACTTGACCTGCGTGTGCTCCGTCTGAAGATACCCGGCAGCCAGCCAGGCCAGCCGGTGGAGGCCAGCCAGCCCTGAGCGGCCAGCAGGCGGCGGCGCCAGCCAGCCCTGGGCGGCGGCGGCCAGCCAGCCAGGCCATGGGCGGCCAGCGGCGGCGCCAGCCAGCCAACGGCGGCGGCCAGAGCCACAACGCCCAGCACACGCCAGACGCCCACCAGCGGCCAGAATCAACCCCAAAAAAAAAAAAAAAAACCATTTCTTTTTATATATTATATATATTTTTCATTATTCAATTTGAAAAAATTAAAAATGAAAAATCCAAAGACCCTCTCTCTCAACTGGGGAGGAGAATCATCCCCGAAAAATCCCGGAAAGGGATAAGTGTTTCCAGAGATTAATTTTTGTTATGAGTTGCAGGCATTTTCTCGCGGATCGGAGCATCCCGGAAGCGTCCTTGTATAGGCTCGCAACGCAACAAATCGACAGGCGACCGTAAAGGGGGGTGACTATTATTCTCTCTCCACCATTGCTCATTTTTATTAGCGTTTTTTTTTAGTAATTTCCGAGTTCTCGCATTATTTTTGCAAGAATTAAAATGTCTGCTAGGCGTAGTGTGTCTCCACCGCCTTCTACTTCTCTAGGTTTTTCCAGTCTCTTGTCCTCGGTCGCGGGTTTGACCCCGACCGAATTGTCAGGCCGTACACGCCCGACCGTTGTTCGGTCCGGAGCGCGCTTATCGATCACTCGTGATCCGCCAGCGCCCTCCTCGTCTATTGACCCTGCCTTAGGACCCAGCGAGCCCGCAGCGGCCGCATTGGCTGATGACCCCTTTCTGGCCGATGAGCCAGAGAACATGAACACTGACGTCGCCGAGGGGACCGAGGAGGACCTCTTGGATTATGACGACGATGACTATGACCTACTAGACCCTGCTGATGTCCTGACAGAGACGGAGCTCTCTAGTGGACTGTTTAAATATCTTAATGCCAAATTGAACACTATGAATAAAGTCCAGGCTGATTTAGTCACGATGTTACAGAGCATCTCCACACGGTTAGATGCACTGACAGCCGCCTCGGCTAGTACTCCGACTCCTCGTAGTAGCCGAGCTCCTACAGCACGGGTGAACGTAGCCTCACCAGTGGTTGTAGGAGTACAGGCCGATGTGCCTGCGGGGCCGTCCGTAGCGACAGCTTCGTCGTTGTTAAAAGACTTAAAGCCGCCTAGTTTTGGTGGCGAGGAAAAGGAGAGAAATAAGGACTCAGTCAATATGTTTCTAGCGAAGTGGTCAGATTTGCACGCGCTGCGACAGCAGCCTAGCCGTATACAGCCCGTAGAGGCTAGCCTCTCTTTAACCGGCAAAGCGTACAAGTGGTGGATGAGTCTGACAACTCGCCCTGCCACTTGGACGGAATTTGAAACGATGTTTCGAAAAGAATTTTTGCCTGTTAATGAAGCAGAGAGAAGCTGGGAGTTATGGGACAAGTGCTCGATGGAGAACAAATCCCTAACTCAGTACATCTCAAACTACAGGGAGATAGTACTCAAGTTAAAAGGAATCGATGCATTCCAAACATTGCGGGGCTTTAAGAGAGGCCTCAAAGATGATTACCTTGAGTACGTAGAACCCCTACAGCCTAAAGACTTAGCAGAGGCAATTCAATATGCACAGATATTCGATGACATCAAGCGCCGTAGTGCGCGTGGTGGTTCTAGCAGGGCCGAGGGTAGTGAAAAGAGGAGGTCAGGCCTCAAAAGAAAAGGGTTCCGCAGTGAGAAACAAGGGGATAGGACGGACCAGGAAGGACAGGGTGGTCATTGGTCTAAAAAACCGCGACCATCCAGAAAAAAAAGAGACACCGAAAACCAAAAGAAAGAGCAATATATTAAAGCGCGAAAGGAAAATCGCTGCTTTAATTGCAATGAAGTAGGACACACGAAGGCTGAGTGTCCAAAGCCTAAAGCCAGCACGAGTGGCAACGAGCCCAAGAAAGATGGTAAATCTTCTAGGCAGTTGCATACAGTGCAGAGACTCCCTCTCAGTTCCGCAGAGTTCAGAAAGGTGACAGTGTGTCATAGTGATGAGCATCACGCTTGTTCAGTGACACCAGCGATGTGGCAGCCTACTGTAGGTCCGCATGACATGGTGCGCATGTATGGCACCATAAGTGGCCGTAGAGTCACAGTTTTTATTGATGATGGAGCTAGCCACAACTTCTTGAACTATTCGTTAGTCAAGAAGTTGGGGTTGACTGAGACCTGGAGTGATCATGAATATACTGTTGGCCTAGCCAACGGATATGACAAAACGGTATGGAATACCGTAGTATTGGGGGTCCCATTATCTATGCAGGACTACAAGGCTCCGCTTGACTTTCAGGTCATGCACTTAGCCAGAGCAGACGTATATCTAGGCAGGGAGTGGCTGTATAGCTTGGGCCCTAGTCTAGTTCGGAATTACTTACATAACACGCTATGTTTTGAGCATGGAGGTAGAGTCATCACCCTGCAGGGCGACCGTACTGTCCCTGCCACACCACTTATTTCCTCCATGGAATTGTGTACAGCGGTCCGCAGAGACCAGATAGCGGAGGTATATGCTTGTTACCCTCTTTTGAATTCTGTTTCCGTAGATGAAACGATAAATGATGTTTGCGTAGACAAACAAGAAAAACAAAATAACCTTGGACGAGACCCACTGTTTGAAAACCCTGTTTGGCATGCATGTGATTCAAACAAGAAAAAATCCAAGGTGAATGAGACATTAAAGAAAAAGTACGTAGATACTTTAAAGAATTTATTAGAGGAATTTCAGGATGTTTTTCCTGATGATTTACCAGATGGTTTACCACCATCTAGGGAAGTAGACCATGGCATCGAAGTTATGCCAGGATCAAAACCTATAAGCAAACCTGCTTATAGATTAAGCCACTCCGAGGCACAGGAGGTGGAAAAACAATTAACGGAATATTTGAACAAAGGCTTTATTCGGCCTAGTTCAAGTCCGTGGGCATCGCCTATTCTTCTGGTAAAGAAGAAAGACGGATCTATGCGGATGTGCATAGACTATAGGGCTCTTAATCAGATAACGATTAAGAACAAGTATCCGATGCCACGCATGGATGAGTTGTTTGATCAACTCTATGGATCGAGATACTTCACAAAAATAGACTTGAGATCTGGGTATCATCAGGTTAGAATTAAACAAGAAGATGTTGCGAAGACAGCATTTAGGACCCGTTTCGGGCATTTTGAGTTTTTGGTTATGCCGTTTGGGCTAACCAATGCTCCAGCGACGTTTATGACGCTGATGGATAGTATTTTACGTCCATATCTGGGAAAATTCGTAGTAGTTTTCCTAGATGATATTCTTGTGTACAGTAAGACACAGAAAGAACACATAGAGCATTTGCGTCTAGTGTTCAAGTTGTTGCGAGAGCACAAATTATTTGCAAAGAAAAGCAAATGTGAATTTTTTGAAACAGAAATTCACTACCTTGGCCATATTATATCCGCCGATGGTACGCGGATGGAGCCAGAAAAAGTAGAAGCTATTCTTAAATGGCCAGCGCCGAAGAATCTCGAGGAACTGCAGATTTTTCTTGGCATGTCGGGGTTCTACCGACAGTATGTGAAGGACTACGCGAAGATCGCAGTCCCGTTGACTGACCAGTTACGGTCAAAAACAAAAAACATTAGTTGGGGGGACGCCCAACAGAAGAGCTTTGACAAGCTCAAGGTGACCGTAGCAGCTGCACCTGTTTTGACAATTGTCGATCCAAATGAGCCGTTTGTTTTGGAAACAGACGCTAGTAATGAGGCCATTGGGGCCGTACTTATGCAAAGGGGACGCCCAATTGCATTTGAAAGTAAAAAGTTAGATCGTGCGCAGCGTAACTACTCGGCTTACGAGCGAGAGTTACTAGCGATAGTTCATGCACTGAAAAAGTGGAGACACTATTTATATGGTGCCACTTTTGAGGTCCGGACGGACCATGAAAGTCTGAAATGGCTTTCAAGTCAAAATGAACTGAAGGGTAGAAAAGCTCGGTGGGCGGAGACTCTACAAGAGTTTGACCTTCAGATACGTTACCAGAAAGGTAAGTATAACGTGGTGGCAGATGCACTTAGTCGCATGCCACAGATTAATGAACTTAGTTTCACAGTCTTCAAGAATGATTTCTTGGAGTCCCTACGTGGTTTATGTGAGCACGATCCATCTTTTACAGAGGTCTGGCGCGCTGTACGCGTACGCACTTCTTCACAGACGCGACCACCTCCCTCGTTGGCACGTATTGCTAGTCCGGAGAGACTGGCCGAAGGTGCAACGGGAAGGGAAGCGAGAGTTAGTCCGGAGAGACAAGCCGTGTCTTCTGGGTATAGTTTGGAACCGGAGAGTTCTGACGTAGGCCCTTCATCACCTTTGACTGCCACGGCTTCAAAGGGGAGTGATAAACTTCGTCGGGGGGAGAAATATGCTAATTACTCCATTGACGACGGGTACTTACTCTACAAGGGTAGAATATGTGTACCAACTATTGGTGACTTTCGGGCCCAAATTCTTAAAGAAAGTCATGATAGTCCAAGTGCGGGTCATCCCGGGATTCAGAAGACCTATGCACTAGTAAAAAGACAGTTTTATTGGCCTAGTTTGTTTAAGGACGTCCAGACTTATGTGCTGAAATGCAATAAGTGCCAGGTCAATAAACATGAACGTCTTAAGGTTGGAGGACTACTCCATCCGCTGGAGATTCCTCAAGGGAAATGGGAAAGCATTTCCATGGATTTCATTACCGGTTTACCCAAGACGAGTCGAGGGAATGACTCGGTGTGGGTGGTAGTGGACAGGTTAACTAAAATGGCAAAGTTTATTGCCACGAAGAAAACTGTTAAAACGCCAGAGTTGGCAAAACTCTTTATTGAACATCTCTACAAGCTATATGGCCTGCCCGCAGATATAGTGTCGGATAGAGATAGAAAATTCAACAGTCATTTTTGGAGGGAAGTCTTCAAAAAGCTGGATACTACTCTGAGTATGAGTACGGCAGATCATCCGGAGTCTGATGGTCAAACTGAAAGAGTTAACCAAATTCTAGAGGATATGTTGCGTTCTTATGTTAGTAAGAAGCAATCTAATTGGGAAGAGTACTTACCCTTACTGGAGTTTGCCTATAATAGCTCAAAACACTCAGCGACTGGATTTACACCATTCATGTTAATGTATGGATTCCAGCCGAGATCTCCAACGGCTGTAGGCCTAGAAAAGGAGAAGATTCAATCTGTCAAGGATTTCCTTGAAGATATGAATGATATGCTCAGAGCCGCACGTGAGAGCATTCGTAGCGCTCAGGATCGCGCTAAAACTTATGCGGATAAAGGACGAAGAAAGGTGACCTTTGCAGAAGGTGACTTTGTATTCCTCAAGGTTCCTGCGCAGTCAGAAACCATGAAAACGGGAAAGTGTGATAAACTTTCTCCGAGATATTGTGGTCCTTTTAAAATCCTTAAGAAGATTGGGGACGTAGCATATAAACTTGAGTTACCGGAGAGTTCTCAAGTCCATCCTGTCTTCCATGTCAGTAAACTGAAGAAATCAGTTCACGGGTTAGAGAACGCAGTTTCTCCAGAGATTTTGGTGGACTTGATAGAGCCACCAAAGATACCACATAAACCTGAAAAGATTCTACAGTATCGTGATAGACAGACCCGACATAAAGTGTACCAGGAGGTACTTGTTAAATGGACAGATAGGGATGAGGAGGTAGCTACCTGGGAACGCCGTAGTGCAATTTCCAAAAGGTTTCCCCAGTTTGTTTTCGAGGACGAAAACTCTTCTTAAGGGGGGGGTAATGTCACGTAGGCTGTAATGCCTGTGACCGACGGCAGACCGGATGGCCATATCCGGGGTTCAGTGGGAGAGGACGCCCATGCGGAGTCATGGGCGGCCAGGCTAGTGTGGACGGCAGGCCACACACTATATAGCCTGGGGGATGAGGGGCAATCCTCATTCTTCCTCTATGGCTGGGTGGTGAGCCAGAGGCCGTCCCCTCTCGTGGTAACGCCCGTAGCGGCGTTACGGTTATCTAACAGTGTCCCTAGATCTCTTCCCCATTCTATCCTCGTTTTTTTTAACACACAGCTCGCGGCTGTAGCCACATGCAACTAGTCATACACGTTGCTATAGGCGTGGGTATCTACGTGGTCATATGCGTGGCTATAGCCATGTGCTCATAACTCCTTGATAACCATGATGATAAATGCGTGAAGATTTTTTTCCATATATAGATTCTTTTAAATTTGCATGACTATAGACATGGTTGTGCTCTTGGTGGTTTGTTGTAGTACACGATGTATCATGCTCCGAGATAGTGGCAAATTGCGACAACGATCCTCCTATTGAGTAGGCATTTTAGTTGCCACCAAGTCTCCGATTAAAGAAGGGACGAGTATCTAAAACCATGCAGATCCATCTTACCTTTATATTCGGAAACTCTATCCCTTAGTGTTCCATAATCCTTTTCGACTAACCTGGCATGAATTCTTCTCACCATGGGTTGAAGAGGAAAAGGCATTCTGGAATAAGCAGTTTAATCCATTTACTACTATTTTTGGAGCAAGCTCGAGGACGAAGCAAACCCGGGTTCTCCTAATATTGGAAATATCTACAACAAAGTATTACGTGTACTCTAAGAAATCAAGGAGCTGACTTGGCAGCGCCCTTGTAACGTCGCTGGGTGCAACAACACGTAATGTTGCCTAATATTATTAGTGCTTATAAGAATAATGTGGGGCACGAATGATGATCCCTTCCGGTTATTTTCATATTATGGCAAAACTTGAAGAACTGCATTTGAGACGCTAGATAGTGATAAAGCAATTTACAAGAGAACCAGGCTCATTATGAGAATCATGTAGGGCATGAATGATGATCCCTTCCACTTGTTTTCGTATTATGGCAAAACTTGAAGAACTCCATTTCATGAGACCCTAGATAGTGATAAAGCAATTTACAAGAGAGCCGGCCTCATTAGTGTTTATGCGAATAATATGGGGCACGAATGATGGTCGCTTCCGGTGTTTTCGCATTATGAAAAAACTTGAAGAACTCCATTTGAGACCCTAGATAGTGATAAAGCAGTTTACAAGAGAACCGGCCTCATTAGTGCTTACAAGAATAATGTGGAGCACGAATGATGATCTCTTCCGGTTGTTTTTCCGTATTATGGCAAAACTCGAAGACTTCCATTTCAGACCCTAGATGGTTTTACTAGAGAGCCAGCCTCATAAGAAGAATCCCGGCCATGAAGAAATGTACGTCAGTGCAAAGAGTTATCGAAGGAGGATTGAAGAGAAGCTCGTCGTCGATCATAGTGTGTACTGCTGCTATTCAAGAGCTTAGCAAGATGGCAAGTCGGAGGGCGGGGGCTGAAGGGTCTGCTTTGGTCCAATGCCATTTGTGACAAGGAAGGTAGTGCCCAAACCCCAACTCGTGTGGATCTCCAAGTGGCAGTGCATGAACCACACTCCTGCAACATTATGCATACGGTCCGTCAGCAAGAGAGTACAGCTACAAGCTTAGCAGCAGCGGCAGCAGAGTTTATTGTAGGGCACATCTACGTCGAGCTATAATATTGATAATTATAGTGTGTACTTTACCTGGATTGTCCGCTCGGAAGCGGAGAGCCACCCAGCCTCCTTTGGGGACGTTTATAGTGTTGCGCTCGGGAGGGTCGACCAGGTTGAATGTGGCGGGATCACTAGTATTGTTGTAGTTTCCCACGCCCTGGCCTACCACGTAGAAGTTGAAGCCGTGGAGGTGGATGGGGTGGCTCTCAGTGCCGAGAATGCCGGTGCCCTGTAGGACGAGCTGCACACTGGAGTTAAATGGCAACCAGGAGAGTCGTGTCCCTGTCTCTGGAGCGAGGTTCTTGGGTGGTGGTCCAGTATAGTTGAAGGACCTCACGGGGTTGTCCGGAAAGCTAGTGTGAAAGACAATATTTGTGGTGTTGGTGGTCCGATTCTTCTTGATGATCGTTGATTTGTCGAAGAACAAGGACTGGAGGAGGGCGGTGTTGGGAAGGCTAAACGAAATGTTGTTAACAGCGGCTGCAAACTTGCCTCCGGAGGGTCCCTGGCATACCTTGCCGTGAGGGCAAGGTTTTCTGGCCAAGCCCACAGTGAAGAGCAAGTGGCGGTCTAACTTAAGGGGCACGGTTACCGGGAACTCGTTGGAGTTGAGGCTTCTAAGACTAGCGCTGAAGTTGTTGGCCAAGGCAGTGTCATTGTAAGGAGGAAGGGCAGGCAAGAGGACCGGCCGCCGCAGCTTGGTCGAGGAGGATCCCACATACTCCACCACTGAGGTGGCCGTGGTATTGTCGAAGGGCACTGTGGGACCCGCGGAGTTGTATGCTCTCACCGCCAGTAAGTATCTTCCTGTTGGCTGATCCGCATTGAGGAGAACATTAGTGGTCTGCCCAGGCGCGATGAGGATGGTGCTGGTCTTGAAGGGCTTGGTGTAGGTGGCATCGATCTCCACCACTGTTAGAGTATGGTTAGCGATGCTGAGGAATAGCTCGTCGTTGAGGGCGGCATTGATGATCCGGAGTAGGTAGGTCTGGTTCTGTGCCACCGGAAGCTTAAACATATCTGCAATTATACCAAATTAATGTATAACTAAAGTTGTATATAAATATACAGTTCCCCGCCGCAATCATCAAAATGTAAATGTATATATATATATATATATTTGTAGATCCGAGAGCTCATGTAGTACTGATCTGTGAAATTACCCTTCGCCGAGCAATTGTAGAGGGCGCCGGGCTGCCCATTGATCGTGTAGGCATCGGAGACATTAGGGCCGGCTCCAGACCGTAGAGCTTGCTTTATCACAGTTTCCGTGTCGGAATTCCACCACTCACCTGTAAGTTGCAAAAATATATAACCGCGTGTTACAGCTATAAAAAATAATAAATTAGACGTGAGCATTGCCGTCCATCACATGATGATGATGGTGGCCAAAGTTATCTAATTCTCGATTTTTGGGGGCGGGGGGGCGTACCGAGGACGATAGGGATCTCTTTGGCAGGATGGGGGAACGGATAACTCTGTTGCACCTTTGGGAGGATGATGAAGGCCCCGTGCACAGTGGAGCGCATCCAGGAGATGTGCGCGTGCCAGAAGAGCGTGCCACGCTGGCCGGTTACGGTAAAGTTGTAGAGGTAACTCTGGCCCGGCTGGATGGGGCACTGCGTGATGTAGGAAGGCCCGTCGAACCATCCAGACCGCAGCTGACGGACGCCATGCCTTCAATATAAGTATTGAATATATTAGAAAACCATTATATTTTATAAATATATATAGCTTGGCTTGCCAGCTACTGACCACCGATAATTTACCAGTGGATAGTGATGTTCTTGTCGGGCATCTCGTTGCTCACTTTGATCAGCACACGCTCCCCCTCTCGCACGAACAGCGTCGGCCCTGGAAACTCGTCGTTCACCGTCACCATCCGCTTGGTTTGGCAAAGCCGAGTAAAGTTGCTGTACTTCACCTGCACGTGCATGGCGCATTGTCAAAGTGATAAGCATGCTACCCATTAAATTAGCTTGATGAACGCAAATTGAGAGAGAGAGAGAGAGAGAGAGAGAGAGAGAGAGACAGACAGACAGACTTACATGGAATTCAAAGCGGCTGATATTCGAGCTCTTATCCGCGTGCAGCTGTGCTCCATGAAGAGGAGGGAGAAATGCTACCGCCGCAACGACGAGCAAGATGGAAGCGATAAGGTGCGCCATGCTTAATTATGCTTGCTTGTGGATGGCTGCGCCAACAGTCCACTAAATGAGGACTTTGGCTTCCACGACGTCGTTGGACGTCATGACCGCGTGCGCCCAGCTATATAGGCACGAAAGAAGAAGGTTGGTTATCGGTCTCAGTACCAACTGCGCCCCAGCGCTGCAGTGGGTGGCAGGTGCTCTTTTCTCATCGCAGTTGCTTCAAGCCATCAGCCATATCTTCCGGCATACCATGTTACTCCCTCTAAGAAAATGCCTTAGGTATTACTCTCCATATCTTCCGGCAAACCATGTTACTCTCTCTAATAAGAAAATGCCTTAGGTATTACTCTCCACTGTCGGAAGAAATTCGGAAGCCTTGTATATATTCTAATTTGTGTGGCTACGTTGTAAAGCAAAGCTTTTTATTATTTAGTGTTCTTGATTTTCTGGATGTTTTGGATTTTCTTGATTTTCTGGATCAAGAAGATGGATATGGTGACTTTGGATTGGTTGAATTTCTTTTTCTTTGTTTGTTCCTAAGCTTTTGGGGCCATGGGTTTAATGGGGACCGAATTTTTTGGGGCCAAAGTTAAATCTCACAACCAAAATTAGGGAAAAATCTCACTAATCAAGATTAGAGAGACTAATCAAAACACTTTTTTTTCTTTTCTCTCTTTTCTGTGCTTGATCTTGAAGCTTCAGTCTAGGGTTTGAAGCTAACAAAATGAATGGGGTACAAGAAGGCTTCATCACAAGTTCTTTCTTGGCTTCATTTCCATGTGATTTTCGTGGTGAGACTATGATTTTTTTTCGCTTTCTCATGGTGTTTTGGAGACTCATCAAACACATAATGCCTAGTCAATACTTACCTTGGCTATGGTGGATGACTAAGGCATAGTTGGAGCCCTCTTTGAAACTCTATGGGGAGCTATTTCTTGCACGATTTTGTCCATGAAGAAACCATGAACCTATCCACGTTTTTTCTTCATTGAGAAGATGGAGACTCAAACAAATGTAAAAAATGCTTGGTAATGCAAATACTAAGAGTAAGCAAGTTCCTAATCTCATCAGTGCTTCAATTTCTTCTTCTCTTGCATATTAGGGATTTCATGAAAAAATTAGGGTTCTTCATCAAATTTTGGAAAAAAATCTTCATCAATCCTCCTTTTCATGCTTGGCTACATTCATATATGTGATCAATTGCTGCATGAATAGGGGATTTCATGGAAATTTTCATTTTCTTAGAAAAAATAGGGTTTGGGATCATCTTTTTCATGAAATACTTTCATAATGAGACCATCCCAACCTTCCTCTACCTATACATGTGTTCAATGTTTGATTTCAATCAAGATTGAGGGTTTCTTGGCGGCCCACTTGAATGATTTGATATTTTATTAAAAATTAGGGTTTTCACTTAAAAACTTTGAGATCCAAGGTGTTAGTTCTCTTCTCTTATCTCTCCTCTACCCTCTCATAACATTAATTTGCAATAATGATCACAATTCTAGGGTCTCGCTGGAGAAATAGGATTTTGGAAATTGCCTTCAAGATTAGGGTTTGTGGTGGGATTTCTTGAGTTTTCAATCTACAATCCTTCTTCCCTTGATCTTCTCTTTATGAAATATTTGCATAATGAGACCATCCCAACCTTCCTCTACCTATACATGTGTTCAATCTTTGATTTCAATCAAGATTTAGGGTTTCTTGGCCTACTTGAATGATTTGGGATTTTCTTGAAAATTAGGATTTCCACTTAAAAATTTTGAGATCCAAGGTATTAGTTCTCTTCTCCTATCTATCCTCTATGCTCTCATATCATTAATTTGCAATAATGATCACAATTTTAGGGTCTCGCTGGAGAAATAGGGTTTTGAAAATTACCTTCAAGATTAGGGTTTTTGGTGGGATTTCTTGAGTTTTCAATCTACAATCCTTCTTCCCTTGATCTTCTCTATACAGTCATGCAGGAGTGCTTGATTAATTTGGCCAAGGGCATTAGGTTTTTGGGAGAAAACAGGATTTAGGATAAAATTCTTGCATATCATGGGATTTTCATCATTCCCTTGCATATAGCTTGCATTGCTTTGAACCTCTACTTGCTCTTTATCATTCCCACACACTTTTCCAATCATTTTACCCTATACACACAAAGAAGTCAACAATTGCATTAAAATAAAAGAAAAATATGCAATCATTGATGCTTATTGCATTTGTTATGCCTTGGTGAGGGCATTGTTGGTTTCTCTTTGATTAGATGACTATTGCAAGCCTTGGAGCAGAGGATTTTGAGGAAGAAAGTGTACAAGAAGCATAATACAAGCATGATCACGTGCTAAAGTTGTAATGCTCATGAGCATGAGTACATCATACTACTGCAAGCATGATCACATGTTAAAGTTGTAATGTTGATGAGAATGAGTACATGTTTGAAATTGTAAGCCATCAAACACTTTACTCTCTTTACATTGTTAGATTCTTAATCAAATTGTACAAGTTCAATTCAATCAAGTACTAGAATCTAGCATTTGAGAGGGTACCCTTTGGCATTGGTGGAGAGGTCAAGGGGAAGCATGGCTTGAACTCTCCTTATTGTGTGAGTTCTTTTGGAAAAGAGAAAAAGAGGGGGATTAGGGACATGGTGTTCCAGACATGGCGGCCTGAACTCTTACCATTAGATTTCAAACTTTAGTAAGAGGGTGAGGGGGGTGACAAGGGTTGGCCGGGAGATCGGCAAGTAACATCTCTCCATCGACTTGCTATATCGAATCAAATGGGCAATGGTTTATTATACATACATGTGATTTGCAATGCAATCGACAATCAACGGGATTTTACAAGAATGCATAGTTGGCATTATTGGGCACATTGGTATTAGTATAGTGATTGAGATTGGTTCATAAATGCACCAAGGTCATGCCAAAATCTAGTCAAATTCCCTTGATTGGATGCATATTGAT
Organism: Cibotium barometz; assembly: GCF_041138505.1. Taxonomy (NCBI): domain Eukaryota; kingdom Viridiplantae; phylum Streptophyta; class Polypodiopsida; order Cyatheales; family Cibotiaceae; genus Cibotium; species Cibotium barometz. The sequence continues at coordinate 26,254,397 of NC_141076.1, read as the reverse complement.
GCTTTGGATATGCCGAGATGCAAGCATACATTGATTTTCAAGCTTGTAGTTGACAATTTGACATAATCTATAATTTTCAAAAAAGTGTGATTCAGTCTGGAGGGTTTTGAACTAAACCTAAATTGAATATTTGGAGTTATTCCATATCATTAGGGCTTCCCATAGAGCCCTCGATCACTCTGTTTGGTTTTTGGGTTAAGTAGTTACACCCACTTCTCTACGGCATACGTTGTTTGGAAAGAATTTAAACCAAGTCTCGGATCATAAATTTAGCTTCACCATTTTGTTCTCCACTTTCTAAATACCTTAACCAACCAGTTTTAACTCATTTGGAGAATTCAAGTCCAAGCGGTGGACCAAACTATCACTATTTGACTTGCCAGAAAAAGTTAAAACAGAGGCATCTAGAGGGTTGACTGAACCAAAAGTGTCATCATAGGCTTACTCCTTATCCTAATAACTTCCTATAGAGCCCTAGAACACCCAAATCTGAAACTCCTATATCATCCTATTGCAAACTTGCCAAAACAGTCCTACTATGGCCCCGATAAGCCGAGAGGTAGACCTAGAAAGCTATCATTTACAAGAGATGATATGGAAGGGGAGGAATAGATGCCAAATAGGGAACTATGGACACAATGGAAGAGCTTGAAGAGAAAATGGTTGGAGGAAGCACTCACAAAAATGTCTCTCAATCCTGGGTCAAACTTCTAAGGGAGTTGAAGCGGCTGCTAATGTGGGAAGTGCCCATAAGCACACCTCTCAAAGTTCGCAAGCCATTTCAAACGATACTCTCTTGGAAATGATTGTGAATAAACTTGATTTTGAACACTCACTGATAGATTGGATATCATAGACCAAACCTTGAATTCAACGTTTGAGTCTATGACTACCAAAATGGGAGCCATTGAAGATCAAATTGGATCAATCTATGAATCAACACCATGAAGAAGCTAATGTGGATAGAATTGGTGGGATTCATGAGGGCAAGCAACCTATGCAGCATGAAGTTCATTATTGTATTCACAAGGGAGGTAAATAAGCTATGCAAGAGGCTTCTATGACTCCTTCATTTGGATTTATGATGGATGCTAAGAAACCTCCCATAAAGGATTTGAGGCCTTCTTCATTTCAGCCCAATGATTCTCAAGTGAATAGAAAACCAACATAAGATTCATTCAAGCCTATGAATTCATGCTATGGAGATGCCAAGAGGATACCATCTTATTGAAAAGCAAATTGGTCCATCGTGGTAGATGAGGAGAGGCTTTGGGATACGGATGGGGGAAAACAAATATTTGAAGAGGTGAAAATAGCAGTTGACTATTTGCGAGATGCTGAGGAACTCCCCCCAGATCATATGATGGTTGAGCATACACCACTAGCACCTATTGAACAACAAGAAGAATAAGATGAAGACATACTAGTTGAGGAAGTAACCTTCTACTAATGGGCAAGTTGAGAGCACAAACAAAACTTTGGTCACTATCCTTAGAAAAACCGTGGACACTCATAAAAGGGATTGGGATGAGAAGTTGCCAGCAGTTGTTTGGGCTTATAACACTACTTTCAAGGAAGCCACGAGATTCACTCCTTTCTCTTTAGTTTATGGGCAAGATGTGTGTTACCTATTGAGTATGATTTGGTGAGTTTGAGGTTTTTGCACGAGCACATACTACCTTTGGAGGAGAGTTTGCAAGAGAGATTGGGCACTTTGGAGCATCTAAATGAGTGGAGATTGAGAACCTATCTACTTCAACAGGTTGCTAAGAAACGTCAAACCAAGCAACGTGATAAGAAAGCTAAAACCTATTCTTTTGAGAAAGGGCAATTGGTTCTTCTCTATGATGCACATCATGAGCTTTTCCCTGGGAAGCTGAGCCATTTATGGTCGGGTCCTTATAGCATTGTTGAGGTTTATCCTTGCAATAAAGTCTAGCTTGCAGAAATGGATGGGACATGGTTCTCTACCAAAACCAATTTTGATAAAATTAAGCCCTATTGGATGTGATTGCATTGACTTTTCTGTTATGAGTTGCAGATGATGTTGAATCTACCACGCCTTTTTGGAGTCTATACTTTGATGGAGCATGTAGGGGCAAGGAAAAACTTGGTAGTTGCAGCATTGTCATATATCCACCTGAAGGGAATGCTATTCTTTTGGGAGTTCTTTTGGGAGATCATTTGAGCAACAACATTACTGAATATCAAGCACTTTTGATTGGTTTGAGAGCACTACTTCTTTTGGGAGCATCTCATGTTCATATCTATGGAGATTCACAACTCGTGGTCCACCAGTTTCATGGCTAGCAGGCCTGCACCATCCACCCTTTGATGCACTACTACAGTCTTTTAGCGCATGACCACTTCACCCATTGTACCTCTTCTTCCTTGACCTTTTTGCCTCGTCATGAAAATCGTGTTGCAGATTCCTTAGCTTTGATGGCCATTTTTGGTTCCTTTACCCAAAATTTAATCGTGCCTTGGTGAATACCCTTTGCTTTGACATTGATCCTTGGGAAATAGTGCAAGACCTTAAGTGTTTGGGAGTTGAGATGTTGGGTAGTCTTCTAAGGGTTTTCAAGTCATCCAATCCTTCCACTTTTGCTTCTCTCATTCTATCCATGACCCGTATATTGATTCACTTGTCAGATGTTACCTTTCTCACTATAGATCCTAGCCATTTGCTCATGATCTTGTAGCCCAATGGAGAAGGCACTAGTCTAACCGGAGATTTTTGGGTTCACACTAGCCAGCTACTTTTCCTCGCAGGATGCCACTATTGGATTTTTTTTTAGCACATTGTATTTCCGTCATTCATGCATCCTGCTCGACACTCTCACTTGGTCTTGGCATGGAGGGGTGAATGGTGCAGGCAATACAAGTTTTCACAAGCGGTCATGGTGTGGGACACCGGGCTTGGCCCATTTAAAATTTAAGCTTTAAACCTTAGCTTGAAGAGCTTAGCCCATTTAAAATTTAAAGGCTCTAAACCTTAGTGGCTGGAGAAAGAAGCGGCCAGTGTATGAATCGAATCGCTACCACATAGCATGATGGAAATGAAGCGCCGCCATGCACAATGGAAGCGAATCGTCGCCAGCAAGTGCGAACCTGTGTGCTTAAAGAGAGAAGGAGTGCAACCATTTCCGGTTTTGCCGGCCTTTGTGCTATAAGCAAAACAAGTGAAGTAAGGCTTTGCTAGTCACCGCCGCAGGCTGTCGTGCTGAGATTGTGAAGGTGTCCAGAGGCGGAATCGCGCGCTCCTTCACACACGCAAAAAGAAAGATGTATGCTCGTTTCGGTGTCCAGAAGCGAAAAGCGAAGGGAAAAAAGGAGGAAAAAAAAAGAAAACCGATAGGATCACAGGAAAATAACCTGGATCGCAAGGAAAATAAACTTTATTGCAGGAAAATAACCTTTAATTACACATTTTTTTTAAAGCTTTTCTATATTAAAAAAAAGGGAAATATTATTAAAAGAGAAGCCGTTCCTGTTTACACTTGACCAAGAGAATAAAAGAAAAAAAATAAAAACATAATCACATTCATCTCTTTTCCTTGCATGTGAAGAAGGAAGCGGAGTGTCATCTCTCTCTTTTGTCATTTAGCACAAAGCTTTGATGTCGATGAAGCTTTTGCGCGCTTGCCGATTGTGTCGTAGTGTCATCTCGCTCTTTTGTCATTTAGCACAAATCTTGTTTAACATTTGTGTGTGCATACATCGTTAGCACTCCATCATTGTAGTGCCGCATTTGTCGGAAAGATCCATATCACGCATCCCTATCTACTAGTCGCTCTCCTTTGGGGTGTTGAGAAAGTGTAGCATTATTCCTTGTTGGATATCTGGGGGGGGTGTTGGGTTTTGTCCTCTTTGCCTTGCTCGTCCAGATATTTTCCACACACTTATGGACCCTCATTTGTAACTTTTGGAACCTTTTTTATAATATGACTTTTGGAACATACATTGGAGCCTTGAGCTACCAAACTTGTCTTATGGAAGGCAATTTCCATACTTTGGTGAAAGGCTAAATGACATAGGCATTATGAGTATTTCTTACTAATTGCATGCTAATTCACATAATGATTTGTTCCAAATCTTAGCTTGTGTTTGCTTCATTCCATCGCACTGCTATGTGACCCAACGTGAGTGGGTGGCCAAACCTACATGTTGGGCCCAGGGTGGAGGAATTGGTGTAAGTTGTTGGGATGTGGAGGTACTCATGGTGGCTCTTGTCTCTTGATCATACCTAAAAAATAGTAAGGATGGTTTGGATTGTTTCGCTACCATCCAAAGGGTTTACCTAAATCTTGTGTCATGGAGTTAAGCTCTGACAATAGCCACAACCTCTATGTGGTGTTCCTAATGGTTCTCTCTAGTGTGTGTTATCATGTTGAATGTAACAACAATTCCCCCCTAGACTTGTCCACTCTCCCCTTCACTCTAAAGGAAATCTCAGGGGGGGTGCCTTTTGCACAAGTAATCCTACCAACTTTTACCTAGCACTCCATTTGTGAACAAAGTGAATCGAGTTTGACACATTCCAACCAATTTAAACCTTAAGGACTTCAAGGATATCCCTTGACCTACACCATGCATTTGGAAGGCCCATTCCACAAGATCTTGCTACTCTTTACTCGAGATTAGCCCTTATGCTTCTTCTTGGTGGTGCGATCCTAAATCCAAAGCGGACAAGGTAGACCAACTCACGTTCAATTGCCTCGAGCACTCAAGCACTTTCTTATAGGCTTGCCTTTGTTATGGGAAGCTATGGAACTTACCATGTCTACCTCAGTACATAAGAAATTACTCCTCTTCTTAGGGATATTTGGTGTTTGAGGGGTAGGGGCAAGGTGGTAGATAACACAATAAGAAAAGGAGTATTGGGATGACATTTATCTGTCTCACCCCTTGGTTTGGGAAGGTCACATCTTTGGTCAAAATTAAGGCGATCTTTCTAAAACAAATTTCTTGTAGCTCATGTTAACAACTCTTTATTGAAATAGAGTTGTTGATGATATGATCCATTTTATTGTTGAGATTGTGGATGTAGGTACCCGAAAGTATTAGCTACGAAAAAAGAGTATTTTGCATCATGAATTTATATATTAGAAATGGGAGTTTCTTGTGTGTCTAAAGTAGGGGGATTTTTGGGATGGGAAGGGATGTCACCATTTGGTCCCTTCACCAGTCTTGACTAGTGTTTCACACACCAAGGTGTGAATGGGGATTTTCCTTTAAAAAAAAGCTAGAGCATTTTTTTAATTGGCATGATTTAGCCTGAAAGATGGTCATACAACACATGCACTATGGGATTTCATATTAAAACATTGAATGAATTAAATGTGTAGAATAGAGTTTCTTATGTCTTGCATAGAAAAGAAAGTGAAGAGACAAATAGCATCAATATAGTTAGGCACCATTGCAGTCACTTGTATGATAGCAAATATACAATTTTTCACCTTAATTGGAAGGTGGCACAAAATCTTCGTACTATCCTCCCTATCTTAGGAAATGTCAAGTTCCAGCGTATTTGTAGACTTTATCTTAGATTTTGCACCAGTATAAAAATTAATATTTATAAATTTTAAAAATTGAATAATTTTGTATGACTAGCACAATGACTTTATTTTGTTATAATGTATTATATGATATGCACTATACACATTTATGTAGCGATTAATTTATATTTTAAGAAATAATATCATTGAACTATATTAATGGAAGTACATAAAGTGGTAAATATCAAACAAAACATAATATAAAGAGCATATATTTAAAAATGATAATATTATATTAAGAGTAATTATGATATTATCTCTCAAACAAAATAATTACAATATAATTATGAATATAAAAAAATATTTGAAATATAAAATTAAGAAAATATTTAAGTTTTATATCTTTATTTTAAAAATATAATTTTATTATTTTAATACAATAATATTTAACTTTGTTTCTACACATTTTTCATTTACATTATTTGTTCATTCTCGTAAGATTCTTCTTATAGGTATTTCAAGGACTTGTAAATATTTCTTTCTTAGTAATACTCTAGAGAGAGAAAATGTATGATATGATTAAGTCCCTTCAAATAAGTCTTAAACTTAAGTTAATGTTGACCTAGAATAAGTAAATAAATCTTTTTTTTTTGGTGAAATTAAACCTTGTAAAAATATGCCTAGGCCCTATTCATGCAGGTGTAACCAAAGTGAGTGTGCAAGGGTTAATTGACTTGTGTAGAGTCACTCCCCATAGAAAACACAAGGTAAATTAATCAAATTATGTGCAAAATATGCACATGTGTATATGCCATTTGTACCTAAATTCATGAAATCCTATAACATGTGTTAAAAATTAATAAACGTAGTTAATTTGAAGAACAACTAAGGTGAAAAATGTGCACATTGGGGTTTGTAAAACAAGGGTCTATGCTAACATCCATCATACACGTGCATGTGAGTGCACACTTACAATGTTTTTGGGTTGATTTATGGAATGTTTATGGAGCTATTTCTGGGATAGTTTTGTGAGTTCTTATGGGGCTGATTTGGCTATGTTTTGAGGCTGATTTGATGTGGAACTTGGGGCTATTTTAGGCTCCGTACCAAGTTAAATTATGGATGGTGTATGAGCTGATTTTTGAAGATTGTTTTGGAACACTTTTGGACACCTCCTAGAGATGTTTGTATCTTGGCACTAGATAGTATATCTAGGAAGGATTTGTGCTGATGCTTTGTGGAAAATGTGGTGTTGTATGCACCCGCTCCTTGGTATCTTGTAAAAGTTTCTATGTGAATAAAGAAGTTCATATGGGGGGCCGACCGTTATGGCTCAGTGTGGTGTTATTGTATGGTTTACGGTTCTTCTGCTATGTTTTTCCATGGTTTGTCTGGTATTGGAAGTGTTGGTCTATTTCTGGGTCCCCACACGATTAGTGACAATTAGTTTACCGTACTTTGGTTTTTATTGAAGGCCAGTTTCAGCATCTTCATCATCACGGTCATCAAGGTCAGCATCAGCATCATCATTCACACCACCATCATCAACATCAGTAGCTTCAGCCGCCGTAGCACATAAGTTATCAAGGGGCATGACGGGTCTAGGGCACCCTGTCGGCAGCCAACATAACCCTCTTGGAAGCCAGTTGTGTGTGCAGGCTACAAGCAGCCAATGAGTCTATTGGCCCGAGTGCTAATAGGGGCTACAAAAACCTTGTTGTTCCCTACTTTGTTGGTGTCACCAGGTTCTTAAGTTTTTTCCCTTTGATCTTCTACTCCGTAAAAGCAGGTTGAGCCGCAGCAAGGACTGCGGTATCTCTTCCCCCATTAGAGGGCATTTGAACATAAAAAAGGCCCGATAAGAATCCCTAATTTTAAGGAGCTAAGACTAATTTTATATTGAGTCTTAAGGAGACAAACCTCATAATGACACTTACTTTTGGCCCTAAAAGTAGGGGATCTCTCTAGTTTTCCCTCTCTAGGATTTTCACTCTAGGATTCTCTTTCTAGCCACTAAAACTCTCGAAACATCATCAATCTCGTCTAGATAGAGGCTCCAAAAATAAATTTTATTACAATTCAAAATAATTATCTCAAAATAACTTTCAATCACATTTAATGCACTTTCATTACGTTTTTGAAGTTCCCTCTAAATTTCATATCAAAAGTCATTAAAAGATAATCTCGTTTAATACACTTTCATTGCGTTTTTGAAGTTTCCACAAATTCTAAATCGTCATTAAAAGACAAGGAAAACTTATGTTTTTTTATTTAAAAGTTTAATTGAAATTTAAATTTTTGGATAGGCTAGCAATTTAAAATTTATATTTTATAGCAAACCCACCTAAAAACCATTTTCTTCATTGATTACTATCACATCTCTTCTCTGACCTACTCAACAACTAAAAGATTCTCTCTCTCTCTCTCTCTCTCTCTCTCTCTCTCTCCCCCCCCCCAAGCCCTTCTCTCTTTGCAGTAGGTCTCTCTTTCAAGCTTCTCTTTGGGATCCAAGCTATCTACCATCTTCCATTGTGTATACTATGACACTCATAGAAATAACAAACACGTCAAATTCATCATGAGTGAGAAAGGTAGACTTGCATGTTCCCATCTCTGAATGAATATGCACATATTAGAAAAAAATGACTAAACACACAAGAGAAGCAAGAAAGAAGACAGCAGGGTCATTGTAATGTGGATCTTTGGGTTGATGGGTATTATATCCTAATGATCCATCTTTAAATTTCTCTCCACCTTTCACAGACCTATCCTCATTCATTCATTTTATTAGAGAGAGGGTGAGAATGGGCTCCTTGGATATTGCAAACACTTAAGTATATGTGATGCATGGAAGGTTCAATTTGTAAACTCACAAATTCATAGCTTGCAAGTCACTTTAAGTAGTGTGCAACAAGCTCTCAAAATAACACAGAATAATATTTTACTGCTACAGAGAGAGGGCAAAGAGAAAGAGGACCACATCCTCAAGTTACAAGATACAATCTCGCATATTAAGAGCACACCCATGGGAGCCAGAGAGCGAAAGAGGACAATGAACAACATTCAGACACTTGCAATTGGTGGTGGTGCTCTCAAGCAACGAATTCATGCAGCAAGGTTTGTTTGATTTTTGGTTATAAGTTTTTCTTATTAGAGTGTATCTATTGTTTAATTTTTTTTATTAACTATTAATTCATTATATAATATTACTGCTATAAGTAATCTTTTTTAGTTCATTACAGGACCTTTCTTAAAGATGCATGTGGTGATAATGGACCTCAAGATATTGGAGATATGTTACGTAGCTGCTTGAGAAAACATGACATTCTTTCCATAGTTCGAGATCCACGCTACAAGAAGGTACGATAGATACTTGCAAATGAGATAATGAAAGATATAACTAACATTTTAGGCATCGAGGAAGTCCAGAATGCATGCAATGAAGTGGGCATAAGCACAAAGGATACTAGGCTCTCCATCAATTACTGCAAGATACACTTCACAAACAAGGCATCACACGAAATATTTTTGCTGCCCCAAGAAGATTGAGATTAGCAAAGAGGACATGCAATGAAGATGTGCAACCTAAGATTGGAGAGTATCACTGCATCAATGATGTGCTAATCATTAGAGCTTGGTAAAAAAAAAGCGAGGCAACAATGGTAATATTGTGGTTCCTTACAACAAGTTCAATAATATATTTGTTGATCTACAACGTCTTCAGAAAGTTATGATCTTATTCTATGGATTACCTAATAATTGTAAGTAACTTTTATCACTTGCAAAGTAGTTGAAAAAGTCTATGAAAAATCAAAGCTTATTTAATTTTGTTTGTCATGCAAGGTGACAAAATTAGCTTTGTGTTGAAAATGGATGAGTGTCAGATTGTGAAAGGAAAGAGGATAGAGCGAATGACTATCACACTCATGAATGAGGCTATGCCATATGCAAAAAGTTCAGAGTGATCGTCTTTTCTCAGTGAAGACACATTTTAGGGGAATAGTGAGATCAACCAAACTCCTGATAGGGAGAGGATTTACAAGCTAGACCTTCCCTCATATAGTGTCCAATCTGAGAAAGAGCTATGGTGGCTTGGGGCACCAAAAGAGACACATGAAGTTCTCGCTTGGATGTTTGATAGGATACCCTGGATTACCACTCAAAACACAGATTCAGGGAGAAAAACTTGAGGTAGAGGGAAAGGTTACTTTCACAGTAGATTGGCATTTGGGCGGTGACCTAAAGATAATAAAGTGCTTGCTTGGGTGTCTAGAAGGTGCCAACACCCCAAATCCTTGTTTGTGGTGCATGAGAATGGTGAGGGAAAACAAACAAAAGTTGAGAAAGAAAAGGATGCTTGAGAATCAAGATATTGAGCACGACCCCATGGACGATGTTGGCAACTGGGCTCGAGGTTTCCTATCTGCCAACATGCTAGCTATGCCAAATAGGCATTTGAGAGACCCAAAATGGAATCCTATAATTCCATTTGAGAGACCCAAAATGGAATCCTATAATTCCATTTGACCTGAAAAATGTCCAGTTCTATACACTTCATGCATTCATGCGTGTGTTTGACCGTTTTGCTCAAGTGTCACATAGATTATGCATTTACCATGCAAGGCAAAGAATGACAAGAAGAAGCTCCTCATAAAGTAGAGCAACTACTCAACTCAATTGGGTGCCATGGTGGCAATGTACAGATTACTGTTAACAAAAAGACCTCTCGCATGAATCATGAGGTTGCACAACAAGTGTCCACCATGAGTGAAAATAAAGCAAGAAGTTTTTTGGAGAAGCCAGAAAATGCCAAGGACTCAACCAAGCCTTGGAACTTGTGGAAGGATTTATGCAAATGTACAACATTTGACAGCACCAATTCAAGCCTTGTAATTCTATATGAGAAGGTTTGGTCAGACTTCAATAAGATGGTGAAAATTTTGACCAAAAGTAGGACAACCATAAAGGAGCAACAAAAATTTCAAGACGAGCTTTCTAATTTTACGAAAAAGGCCAAAAACCAGGGCCGTATCCAAAGATACAGATGGCAGCTTACTTCTCTATAAGCATGACTTTATGTATATTATGAGGTATAAATGCATGCCTTGTATACCTAGATAGGGCTTTCAGTGTAAGGAGTGGAATCTCTGCATCCCTAGTGTACTTGCTATGATATATAATAAATATATTTTTGTCGATAGAAGAGACGTAGTGTGCAAGAGCGGCATCTGGCCTATTTCTTGCATAGCCAGCACCACCTCATCCAAGAAATCCATCGCCTCATCAACCTCTATCTGCATTGACAAAGAACCAGGAGGGAACAAATTAAAGTAAGAAATAATTCAAATAGACTAAAGCAATAAGAATTAAACCAAACAAACTAAAGAAATAATTAATTCAGGTAATAAAAGCAATAATTTACCTTCTGGTTCTCATCCTCCTCCAACTTCGCTGCATCCCAAAGGTTGATGGAGCCCTCTTCATTTTCTTGGTCAAGTTCGGGAACAGGTTCCTTACCAAACTCAGAAATGCCCCATATCGTGCTGTGAGAAGGGCTTGAAATTCTTCCTCTGAAGGAAGAGAAGCTTAATTCCCCTTGGCTTTTTTAAAGCACAAGGACATTACTTCTGGGGCATCTAAGAATTTTTCTGTCACTTCTATGTCCTTATGGTCATTCTCTACACATCGAGAACACCGGACGAAGCTTCACAACCGTCTGTTGTTATAGCAATGCACTAATCCTCCCTAAAATTGTAGAGTTTTTGAATGTGGTAGAGGAGGAGGTAATACTTTCCATTAATTAGGAAGGACGGCAGCCTAGGCATGACAAAATTGGACGTCAATCAATCCCCATGGACGGATGACGTTCTTTCATCAATGATGGTGAAGGCCTTAAAATCTGCCACATCAAAATTTGTGCTGAGAAGTTCCTCCTCCTTCTCGGAAACAAGGTCCATGACCTCTTCTTCTGCAGAGACTGAGCACTTGAAATAAAGGACTGTTCTGATTTATCAGTCCTTCCTTTGAACTCCTCTTTTGTGTAATCCTCCTTATTAGCATGAAGAAAGAGATAGGCAACAAACCCAAAATGATATTCTAGCAACCTGCATTTCTTGCCATGCACTAGGCACATGTCAACACAAATCTTGATACGTTGATCATCTGAGTAAGTGTCCCACCTCTTCGACATGCTTGAATTCTGAGACAAGGTGACTGTGAGTCTTGACATGTGGACATATGTAATGGACCCATAAGAGACGGTCCCTCTGTCGACCAACCTGCAATAGTCTGTCCACTCTCTCTCTAGGGATGTCCTTGCCATGTCCTTGATAATCTCCTCAGACTAAAAGGAACGTTGAACATAGGCTCTACATGGCAAAGTGATTTCTCTTGCCCATCCCTCCTCACGAGATCAAAGAGATGCTCTGTGGCACTAGGCTCATCCTTAATCTCCTCCAACAATAAATCATCCACATCATCTACAGCATTGTACAAGTGAGAACCCTTAACCTCCATCGCTTCTCTGATCCGAGGAAGATAGGAGTAGTCGGAAGAAATGAACACGAATTGGAGCCTTTCTTAAGTAACTTGAGAAGCGACAACTGTTAGTAATAGTAGTGGGATAATTTTAGTAACCCCATATTTTGCACCCTCCTCGCCAAAAAGGCTCAAAAAACTGTTCCATTGATAATTCCATCAATTATCCATTGATCAAAAAATATGACTAGCTTACTCAGAAATACATTGTAGTAATAATCAATGTAACCTTGATTTAGTGACCAACCTTGAATGAAATGTTCAGGTGGAATCCATCCGCCGTGCGATAAGGGGAAAGCAATGATGTCGAAATGCACCTATCGCAATAACGTGGATGGTATGGCGTTGAATGACTGGCACCGTGGATGCGCCATGGTGGACGGGGTATGGAAAGTGAGAAAATTTTGAGTGTAGAGAAAAGAAGAAAAAAAACTCGCACCATCTTTATATAGGTCAATTAATAGGGCTGACATCACATGATTGAGGATCGAATGCCACGTGTTGAAGGGCTTACATCATCCTCCATTCACGGATTGCCATATGTAGGGCTGATGCAGTCAATGCATGATTGCATTTTGCTCTATAAAAAGGAGGAATATTTTCTTTTCCATGGTTTTTTTCATGATTTTTTCCAATTGTGTTTCTCCACACATTGCTCGTGCAGCTCGCTCGATCGATCCATCCTAGCCCTTGTTTCAAGTGCTTGTAAGCTTTTCTCTCTCTTCCCCTTTTCTTTCGCTAATTTTGTTCACCGTGCGATATGGCTATTCTCCATGTGAAATCGAATCGACATATCGCTCCGTGGATGGTTGGGTGAATTTTATTGATAAGAGATTTTATTCATGGTGCGATATATCTATTCTCCATATTTTCAAATTGAAATATCGCTCCATGGATAGGTCTGAAATTTTTATTGATAAGTTCTTGTTTCATTCACCGTGCAATATATCTATTCTCCATATTTTCAAATTGGAATATCGCTCCGTGGTGGACGGGTCTGAAAATTTTAGTTATAAATTCTTGTTTCGTTCACCGTGCGATATATCTATTCTCCATATTTTAGAATTGGAATATCGCTCCGTGGACGGGTCTGAAAATTTTATTTATAAGTTCTTGTTTTGTTCACCATGCGAAAAGAACGTTGGTCCAGATTTGGATTCCCCTTATCGCGTGGTGGATGGTGGTCGTGTGACTTTGCTAATTACTCTGCCTTCTCTTTTCTAGTGCTATAATGGCGCACACAAAACAAACCCTCAAGAGAGTTTCAGTGCCAGATCTAGATCGAGTACCAAATCTAGTTCCGGTTCCAGATATTCCAGAGAAAACAGACTGTCAGGACGTCTTAAGTGAACCTATGATTCTTGATGTCAAACCCTACACCAAGAGGAACATTTCAAAGGCCAGGGTCACTTTGTAGAGGCAAAGAAAAATGTTTGTAGAGATAAGGGAGGCATAGGTGGTGTCAGTCTCCTCATCCCCAAAGCTCCTTTCTTGAGGATTGTCAGATTCATAAGCGACAGAATAAAGTGGAAAGGTTACTTTAAATGGCAGAGTAGCACCATCGCATGTCTTCAAGAGTCATGCGAGGACTTCCTTATAGACTTATTAAATGATAGTAACATTTGCGCTGCCCATGCCAGGAGGGTCACACTAATGGACAAGGACATGACATTAGTAAGCAGAGTTAGGTATAGGTATGATAAGTTTATGTGACCTCTACCATTCAGGGATAGGAAGGCGGTAGAAATCCTCTCCATTCCTCCTGCTTTGAAGTGGAACAGGGCTTCTGACAAGGTGGTTATTGAAGAGGTGACAACAACAGGTCCACAAGGGCTTAAGAGGCTTGTAAAGGGGGCGGACCTGAAAGGAAAGGAGACATTAGAAGAGAATGTCGATAGGGAGGATTTCGCAGAAAACCTTCTAAAGTTGGAGGGAGAAAATAACGACACACTTAATGTGGTGCCTAGTCAAATTATATGCAATGTCTTGTACAGCGCCGAGCAGGAGGAGTACCTCCATATCGCTCCAACGGATGTTTATATGCTCGTTGAAAAGAATAGAGAGATCAATGATAGTATTGTACTTACTTGTTTAAGACATGTACTCTTCGCCCTTTTTTGAATGCTTTCTTATTTTGATTTCTTTTTCCCTTTCCTAATGTTTTTAATTCAATTTGCAGGGTAGTGTTGAAAGAGCTTTTGCCAGACCAGGCAAAGAAAGTATATATTTGTGATCCTTTGGTATCAACTATCCTGATTGACCCGTCGAGGTCTGACGACCTTACTCCTTATTTCTAGGGAGTTAGTCCGGGTACCTGCTTTGTTGTGCTACCATATATAGAGAAGTATGTATTTTCTTTCGATTTCAAGCTATTGATGGAATTTAAGTTATTAGTTGCCTGTGTTAGGTTTCTTATATTTTTTGTTTACTTTCTCAATTTCAGAGGGCACTGGTCTGTGGTGAAATGCCGGACAATTTTTATGAATAGCCTTCTCGGAATGCACGGACAATCTAAATTGTAAGTCATTTTACTTTATATGGTTTCCTTCTTGCTTCCTAATTGTTGATTATAAGTTGTTCTTTATATCGTTGACTGTAGGGCATGTAAGAGGGCGATTGCATTGATTGAAACTCTGTGTCCGGAATTGAAAAAGGATATAGAGTGCAAAATTTCTCAACCAACCCATTCCTATGCAAAAGGATTCGCACTCTTGTGGCTAGCACATAGTTGCAAATTTCTCGAAGTTTCTCTTTCAAGTACACTAATTTTGACAGTTGTGTAAGTTTCTCTATGTTCATTTCATGAGAGATCCCACATTATTCTAATTGACTTTTATTTTGTTGTGTAGTCTGTTCTCTCAGATGAGTTCTGGCTGTGGAGTGTGCGGGCAAAGGCAATAAATAATGCAATTACACCTGATGACCCTTACTTGCACCACTTCCACCAGTTTTGCTGGCACTAGCACATCAAAGAAGAGAAAAAAGATGCCGTTTCATTCCCCTATTAAGCATTTCACCTTTAAACAAGGAGTCCCTAAGAAGGGAAGCAAGGGCAAGGCAAAGAGGAAGCTTCCATTTGAAGGCAAGGGCAAGGACAAGGTAGGCAAGGTGCCAAGGTGCCGAAAACTAAGGCAAGGTGCCAACAAAGGAGGAGGCCAAGGTGCCGAAGGCTAAGTCAAAGGAGGAGGCCAAGGCTAAGGCTACATAGCCCGAAACCGCTTAAAGGCATTTTGTATGTCCAGAGACAACGTTGTAAAGATTTTGTATTTTTATTGAGCTCGGCTCATATTTGTATAATTATTCTATATTTTTATTGAGCTCTACTCATTATTGTATTTTGTGAGTAAATATTGTGTTTTGCCATAAAAAAATAGATTGTTGAGAATTTTTATTCTCATAACTTATCTTTGATTAAAATTGAATTTTAAAGACGCTTTCCTCAAAATCGTTATGAGTACTTTGTAGAGCAGACACATGTCCATGTAGAAATATTTCATCATATTAGTCATTGCTAAGACATAACAATTTAGTACAAGTCTTACAATGATCTTTATTGGGCCGACATAACAATTTAGTACAAGTCTTACAATGATCTTTATTGGGCCTAAGTCCATCGATTCAAGACCTTTCTAATTCTGCACGATAGATTCTTCCTCCGTCTTCTTCTCTAGGTTGTTCATCTGAAGAATTCTTTGATGCACCTCTTTGGCTTCATCTATTAGTTTGTCTACATCTTCAAGGTCTTTTTTTGAAGCTTTCAGATATCTGGATAGGTTGGTCATCTGTATTCCCAACAACAGAGGAATAGGAGTCATCATCAAAAGAAACAACTAAAATAGCTAGCCTAGCAACCTTGCTAGGAATAGTCTTCTCATTAGAAGAATTTGCATCCATGGACGGCTTTTGTATAGAGCTTATAAGTTATAAGATATTATGTTCTCAATTCCCTTATGGGCTGGTCTTTATATACTGTTTTGGATGGACTCAAAAACCATCAACATAAAAAAACCATGTGCTGTAAATCTATGTGCCACTAAACCATTTTGGAATAGGAACCCTAGTACCTACACTCAGCTGACCATTATTGTACACATACAAGACAGCTTTAGAGTAAATGTGTTGAGTTATAACTTTAATATAAAAATCTAAATTCATAGTTGTTACAAGACAAAAATTCATTATTGAGTACACTTTTTTGAGGGCAAGGACTTTACAAAATTAACATACTTGAAGTAGCTTCAAAATTCACAAAATTCAAAATCCCCATTAGTTGAGTGATATACCATCAACATAAAGTGTCGTGGCTGGTTACAATTAAAACACACAAGGGCCTCTCTAGAAGAAGCAACATACGAGTGGGGAATAAAGAAGTTGGTTTGCTAACCTCATTAGTAGGAAGTATTTTGATGGGGCATATTGTAAGACTGGTCTTTAGGGTTTGGTTCAGGGTAAAATCTCTTCCGAGGCTTACCTTTGCCAAACCTTAGCTCTTTTACAACAGGTTTTACTCGTATATGAGAGCATATTGCAATGTGCTTTGCCTCATTGCTTCAAGGCGGGATTCCAAAGGTTCATTTTCAAACCTTGGAAAAAGTGGGCTACTTTTGCTGGGAGGTAGTCATGGATGGGGCATACTTCCAAAAAATGATGAACTTGGAGTACTATTCTTCTAAGGTGGTTAAACTGAGTTGCTTGAGGCTAAAGAACTCATTCATCTTGATAGATTCATGAGATGGGGGGAGATACCACTCCTTCACAACTTTCTTAATGTCATTCCATGTTTAGGAGTGTTCGGTGACTCCCTTGACATGGCACCATTACTTCCATACCAGAGTTTAGCATCCTCGATTGAGGAAAAATCGTACTGGTTTGCCGCTCTAGTACTAGGAGACTGAGAAATTGTTATGATCCATGTTATTTGACGAATGATAATCATGGTCATTTAATATTTGATTTATATATTTTTTATGATGCCTATTTCTCATGAACACGTTAGGATTGATTGATGTGATGTCAATTGATTATTACTACTGACGTGGTTTATGTTTATGAGTTTAGGTGATGAGGTGTGCAAGGGTACCGATTTAGGTGTCGCACGGATGGTGGATCTCATTATTATATTCACAATATTTTGTGGCTGTATTATGGCGTTTGATATTATTTTGACATCAGTGTGATGTGTGTGTGCGCACGCGTCAATTTATTGTACAGTGTGAGCACTAGTAGTTGATTTATTTTGTAATGTGCATATGTGCACACGTTAGATTATTGTATTAGAAAAATTATGCAAACCTTAGAAGGTTTGAGGACAAAGGTTAATTGAGGACAAAGGCTAATTAAATGGCAAAGTCCAAATATGGATGTGTACTTTATTTTTGGCTGAAAGCCTACTTTTGGAATATATCACAAATACCCACGCAAGAAGAAGCCACTCACATTGGGGGGGGGAAGATTGCACCCAGTCTTGTGTTGCCTTGTGTTGAGGGTGATATTTTTCTTTCTCTTGTCTTATGTTTTGTTATATGCTTTAATTTTCAAGTTAATTCAAGTAGTTGTTTTAATATTTGACATATTTTATGAGTTTTTGATTATTCTCTTCAAGAAAATTAAAGGGTCCTGTTTCAGTGGTATCAGAGCTTTGGTGTAATTTAATTTTCTTGAAGGCAGTCAAAAGAGGTGAAAGAGACAAAAACAGAGATGATTTTGGTACTTTTCTTGAATTTAAATTGAAGAAGAATACGTTTAGGGATTTTTGTTTATGTATGGAGGAAATAAAGCTTGTTTTTAACCATTGGGTAATCAATCTCCATCAATCTATTGCAAACTAGGTGGAAAACCATTAGGTAATCAATCTTGTTTTTAACCATTGGGTAATCAATCTCCATCAATCTATTGCAAACTAGGTGGAAAACCATTAGTGGGTTTTCCAAAACCATAAAACCACCTTCCTCTTCACTAATCCTCTTCTTAATCTGTCCGTATAGATTGAAAGAGCAAGCAGAGGAGTATGGAGGAAATAAAGCTTGTTTTTAACCATTGGGTAATCAATCTCCATCAATCTATTGCAAACTAGGTGGAAAACCATTAGTGGGTTTCCCAAAACCATAAAACCACCTTCCTCTTCACTAATCCTCTTCTTAATCTGTCCGTATAGATTGAAAGAGCAAGCAGAGGAGTATGGAGGGTCATAGCATGATTGCTAAACCAATAGGACTGTCTGAATTCTATAATCAAGGGTGGGAGGTGATTGATTTTTCTTAATTTCTTTCAATTAGTAAAAGCGCATCTCTCTGTGAGAAATGAGTAAAAGCCATATATATATATATATATATATATAATTTCCAATCTCTCTCTCTCTCTCTCTCTCTCCCTCCTTCATACCCCGGCGGCAACCACTACGAATTCAGGGAGGGGAGGAATTTTCAGATTTGCGCAAAAACCCAAGAGGCGTAGATTTTTTTTTCTCCTCCATCCTGTCGGCCGAGGGTGAGCGCTGCAAATTCAGGGGGGGAGGAATTTTTTTTAAGACTCGATTTGTTTATTGAGGCTTAAAACTTTGTTATTACAAAGCTTATGTTAGCTAAAAGCTTTATTAAGCTTATTAATTAGCATAAAAGCTTCATAGATTTAAAATATATATATATATATAATTTTTAGGCTTTGAATTAAGCTTTAAAAGATTTCAAATAAGCTTAAAGCTTTACAAATGAGATCAATAAAATGTTTTACAAAGAAAATATTTTTTGACTATTCTCATCATATTTTATGGAAAAGGATCCCATGTACATATAGTTAGTTTGGATTTCTTCTATAGATTTTTAGAATTTACCTCAAGAGAAATTTTGAGACTTTAGTCAAATTCTTGTGCATAATGTTGTTTTCTAAATTCTCATGAAGTCCAAATAATATAAACAGCTTATTAGTGAAGATATCATTAAAATGTTGCTTTAACCTACGGCTAGTTTTCTAATTTTAAAGTGTACATGGATTATTTCTTGAAAAATTATGCATTTGTGAGCTAACTTGGCAGGACTCACATCTAGCTCGACGTTCCATATGAGATAAGAAACCCTATCATTTCTCTTGTTTTAAATTTTTCCTATTCCTTTTAATTGTCAAGAAATGGGTGAATATCCGCAGCACCGTCGTACTATTCAGGAACAGCTTGATTCTCTCTATATTCTTTTGAATCAAGAATGAGAGCATCGAGACAACTTTCAAAGAAAGATTGAACGATATCTGTCTAGCATAAACAAATATATTAAGAAGAAAGTTAAAACTGTAGAAGCATCTGACATGCATACCCTACCAATGACATCGTATCCAAGCTGCCTATTGTCAAGTGTTTCAGGTGTAAGAAGATGGGACATTATGCTAAATCTTGCCCAACTAGAAAGAAGAACCAAATTGCATCAAAGGACATGCTTGACACCGAAGAGGTTAACGCACTCGACACATTAACCAAAGGTGGAGGTATGTGTAAAAATGACTTGTGAAAAAAAGTAGCGGGCCCGTGTATCAGCGCGTGTATCATCGCAGCCAGACACATGCGTGTAAAAGCACGTGTATAGGACTGCTCAGACGCGCTCATACACGGGCGTATACACGCGTTCTATCAGTTCAGATGCATTTAGACGCGTTGATACAAGCGTCTGTCTATACACACGTTTTGTCACTTTAGATGCGCTTATACACGCGTATTTCTCAGATTTGACGCGTTTATACACGCGTGTTTTACAGATTTTTCGCATATATACACGCGACTTTTTGCAGTTCTGACGCGTTTATACATGCGAACAGAGAGCAAAAAAAAATTCAAGAGAGTGCTATTTGGTGCCTGAATGTTGTTCCAGCATTCCAGCACCCAATAACACTCTGGATTTTTTTTTTGGGTGCATTAGACCATCCACGAAGAACATATCCACGAGGAAGATTAAGATAAGAACGACATGAATGCATACATTGTCAATACACGATTCAAGACAGACATGAATGTAATACTATCGATTCACGATTCAATATTACTATCAAAATTTCACACATATATACAAGGGAGTCCATATCTTGAAGTAGCCCATGGCTTCAGTTTACAAAAAAATATATACAACCACATCCTCAATATGGAATGTGATACTATAAGTCTGAGTACTACTAAGACCCAGATGATGACTCGGTGCTCCCTCCATGCTCAGATGAGCTCACATCGGTCGGAATGTCCGATGAGTAGTGCTCACGTCCACCCTCTGCAGTGGTGGCAAGTGGATCATCAGCAGCTTGTGCCTGTTCAAGTAATATATAGTATATAAGTATATATATATGTAATTCAATAAACCAAAATCATTCGTTTAGAGTTTTCAAGTACCTGTCGACCGTATGGTCTCATGGCCATCTCAAATTGCACGTCCGTAATACGTCCCTCGGCTCTGAAGATGGCCCACGTGTCACGTCGGCTATGCCGGCGAGCATACGCAGTATCGTGGGTTGTGGACTTCCTCCCCGTAACCCATCGTCATTGTATCATAATCAACACAATTTGTAAGATTAAAACAATCATAGAATTAATGAATTAAGTAAACAATCAAATAAATTGGCAAGATACTTACGAACTCTGCCTCCCATGACTCGACGCCGCCAGATACTTACGAACTCTGCCTCCCATGACTCGACGCCGCCAGATCCAAAATGCGAAGATCCAATGGTATCCATCTGGATCCGTCGTGCCTCCACATGCTGCCTGCTCTTCACGCCACCCTCTGCTCGTTTCTTTGCCTCCTTCTACTCACGTTTGTGCACAGTGGTGGCAGGTTTCTCAGTAGGATAGCCACCCGCAGCTACATTTAGCCCATCATCGTACGCGAGTTTTTTAAGGTGAGATCTTTTATTACTTAAGATCTTCCTTATTCGCGTCCTTCCCCATACATCCGAGAATGTAGCATGTGGGGGATTGCGGTACCAACTATGTACAGCCTATATCACCTCCCCAACTAATCGGCTATTTTGATCTTTAAATTTAATAAAACAATTTCTATACAAGTTTGATACTACCCCACGCATGTACTCCATTACCTCCCTCCTCCTCGCATCCATCACTATCCCGCCCCTATTCGTCTCACATCATAGCAGATCACTCCCTCCATCTCTCTCATCTCCTCCTCTTCCGAACTGTCTCCTCTAACTCTTCTCCCTCTATCTCCTCTCTCACCGTGTGCCCTACTACCTCCCCCACCAAAGCACCCGCCGCATCCTCCACTCCCACTCTTCCTACTGCTGTGGGTGGAGTCACGACTGGGGGATTATCTACGTGACGGTGGCTGTGAGCCCTGACGTGATGGTGGCTCTGAAGGAGTACGTGATGGTGGCTGTGAGCCCTGACGTGATGGTGCTTGGGAGGGTGTGCATGAGTTTGTCTGGGACGAGGTATGTCTCCTCGGTGGGCGTGGAAGAGGAGAAGCTGCATGCCATCTCGTCGGACTCGTATAGGCATAGACGGCAATGGAGTGCCCTGGATACTCGCGGTAGGGGTATAGACACCAGGCATGGAAGGAGGGGGATGGGCATACATGTACTATGTAAGCTCAACTGGACCAGGATGGCGCCCAAAATGATTTCGCATCTCCATCAGCTAATTGCTGTATGCAAATGGATCGGATGACGAACCTGGAATATCCATAAAGAATCTGCCAAAATAATTCTCATGTACATCATGGACTGTCTCTTGACTCACACAAATATCATCATTCAAGTCACCTATCAGCCTGCAAACCATAGAAATAGGAAACGCAGTCTCGTGTATACACCCGTCCAGAAATGCGTGTATACACCCGTCAAAAAACGCGTGTATACACCCGTCCAGAAACGCGTATATATCCGCGTAAACAGTCTGTGCAGACAGGATACACGCATTTATACATGCGTTTCTACATGCGACCTGCGCAAAAATTTTTTTTGAAAGCGATCGACCTCTGACAATGTGTCCTTATAAAAGGCCCACTGTCGCCCCTGTCAGAATCGTTCACCCAAAATCGCAACCACAGAAGCAAAAGGATGGAGACAAACCCAAAAAGCAAAGAGAAAATAGCATAAACAAATCTGAGGAAGGAGACAAGGCAAAGGACAAACTGACTCACCTCTGAAAAAGTGAGTCTTCTTTCTTGGTCGGTTTCCTCCCGTGTGTGCTCCTTCTCTGCTCCCTCCTTGCACTTAGGTTTCGTTTTTGTTGGAAGAGGCGAAAACGAAAGAGAACAGATATGTTAGTTCAAAATCTTTATTTGGGGAAGGCGGGCTATTTTTAGTTTAAACAGATCGTCGCGTTTATAAACGCGTGTATGATAATTTAGATGCGTTTATATACGCGTTTTGCAGGAATTACCCGCGTTAATACACACGATTTTTAGGGAATAGCCACGTTAATACACGCAATTTTTAGGGAATAGCCGCGTTAATACACGCAATTTTTAGGAAATAGCCGCGTTAATACACGCGATTTTTATACTTTAATTAAAAACATATTATGATTTTGTATTTTCTGGTTTGTACATAGGATGTCATCAACCTCCTCAAGCAGTTCTGGGGAAGATGAGACAATGCGTCATCGTAATCGCGATGTGTGGTTGGGACAACGGATCAAATGTATGTGTAATCGATGTCAAGGATGCATTGTACGAGCACGTCGAATTACCTTGAATCACATCTCCATGTATGGAGAATAGAATCAAACAGGTTTAGAGGTGAGTAAAAGTAAATTGATGGTATTCAAATGACTCATGGTATCCAAATTAAATTAATAGAGTTGTAATATATAAACTCTAATTAAAGCAAGATGCATTACCACACCCTAACATGGTGCCCTACGCGCGACGAGAGCACGCAAAGCGTCGACGAGATGATGCTAGAGCTTCAGGATCTATTGTCAGAGATGAGTGGCAAAGGGATGACAATAGCCCTGCACCCCACGAAGTTGTGGAAGAGGAAGTGTTTGATGATATGGTGCGGAATCTTTTTAAGGATGATCCCAAAGGTATGGACGACGATGATATGGAACAAGAGCATCTTTACAAGGCTTCATCGACACCGGTTTTTGAAGGGTGCACATTCTCTATTTTACGTGCTTCACTTGAACTACTCAATATACAAACATTTTATGGATGGAGCAATGCAAGTCTTGACGCATTATTGAAGTAAGCATTCTAACTTACAAATTTGAATTAGTGGTTTAAGGTTTAGGATTTAAGACTAATTATAATTGATGATATTGGATGCAGGCTATTATCAAACATGCTTCCAAAGGGAAATAGACTACCCACCTCAAGAGACATAGCGAGGCGCTATGTGACATCTCTTGGAGGATTGGATTATGATCGCATACATGCATGTGTCAATGATTGCATTCTCTTTCGTGGGATGCATAAGGAGGCTCGACATTGTCCCACTTGAGGTGAAGCAAGGTATAGAACAGATATGAAGAGTTTTGATGTATCTCGTAAAGTCTTGCGACACTTTCCTATAATTCCTCGCATCAAACACATGTTCAAGTGCAAATCCATAGCAAAGCTCATGTCATGGCATTCCTCACATCGATCGGATGATAGCATGTGGAGAATTCCCGCAGACACTCCTGCTTGGAAGCATATTGAAGATGAGTGGCCTAGCTTTAAAACAGAGCCTAGAAACTTGAGACTTGGCGTAGGTATGGATGGAGTGAATCCATTTGGTTTCAAAAGCACCGCATACAGCGTGTGGCCAGTTGTGTTGGTGAATTACAACCTTCCACCATCAATGGCAATCAAGAAGGGACATCTTATGTTATCCCTTCTAATTCCAGGGAAACATAAAGTCAAGCATATGGATGTTTATCTTGAACCGTTGATTGATGAGTTGGAGGAACTATGGAGAGGTGTTGCGGTGGTGGACATTAGTAGGCCTCCCTCCTCTCGACACTTTGACTTAAAAGCAGTGTTGATGTGGACAATGCATGACTTTCCAGGATACAACGATTGTTCTGGTAAGAATTTTAATTACCTCCCTACTCTAATACTATTGGCTATATATATTAATTATAAATATTGACTTTATTATTCTAACTTTTATTTATATTTTAACAGGTTTGAAAACATCGGGTTAACATGCATGTCTTGTTTGTGGCCCTTCGTTAGTACATGAGTATGCTGACGGTTTGTGTAAGACCATATTCGATAATCATCATCGATTTCTCCCCTCAGATCATCCTAAATATGTTGCTAGTAAGAGTAACATTCCTCCACAAACACTTCGTGCAAAAGATTCGAAGCGTATTTGGGAGTCTACAAATATTCTTCCTCCAGATGGCATGAACAGGTATAGTAATGTTTTTTCAATCTTGTTTTGTGTAGTCTCTAATTGGATTAAAGGTCACATAGAGCAATCCCTTGTGTAGGTACTCCATTCTTTTCGGCTACCATATTGGACCCATCTTAAGATCAACCATCTTCTTGATCCCATGCACATCTTCAAGAATGTGGGATCTGGTATTTGGGAACATATTATTGGTAAACGAGACAATGTTAGCGTACGTGAGGACTTGCGGGTCGCAGGACATATGCGTCAAGCTTGGCCATGAGAGGTGGGTGGGTACGTTCGTCTTCCGCCTACACCATGGATTATATCAAAGAAAGAGGAGAAGCAGGTAAAGCAGGCCATCACCAAGTTGTGTACTCCCACTGGATGCATGAGATCATTGAAGGGAGCCTTTACAACCACTAAGAAAAGCAGGCCATCACCAAGTTGCGTACTCCCACTGGATGCATGAGATCATTGAAGGGAGCCTTTACAACCACTAAGAAAAGAGGCGTTGAGCAACTATATGGGTTGAAGTCCCACGATTGGCACAAGATGCTCCAAGTAAGTGTTTTCCAAGTCTTGTACGTTGAAATTAAATTTTGTAATGCCATAAACCATACATACATGTGCTCTTATGTGCGCAGTTCATACTACCGACTAGCATCGACCATTGTGCAAATAAGAGTTTGAAAAAATGTATTTATAAGATGGGCGAGCTTGTGAGGTATGTAAAACCCATGTCAGATCACCCTTCATTATACCTTGCAAAATGAACGTGCATGAGGTATAACGTACTATTTATTTTTCAGATATGTTAGTTCCAAAGCAATTGATCCAGCCACGTTGGATGATGCACGTGTTATGGCAGTGGAGGTGGTTTGTTTGGTAGAGGAGAATTTTCCGCGAACCATTCTCACAAGTCAACTACATCTCATTGTGCATTTAGTGGACGAAATCGCTTTATGTGGCACTGTGCATGCACGTTGGATGTTCTTTCTAGAGCGCTTCATGAAGACCTTAAAAGACTTTGTGAGGCAAAGTGCAAGGCCTGAAGGAAGCATGGCCGAGGGTTGGTTGATACAAGAGTCTCTTGTATATATTTTAGAATTTCTTGGTCAGGTGAACAGCTCTGTGCCATGACTATGGAGCAATGAAGAGGACTTGAGGATGATCTCTATTGTGCCTCAAGGAAAAGGACAGAGTAAAGTAATTGACAGAACATTGATTGATGATCTCAATTTCACTTGCATCCTTAATAGTGATGTGATGAGCAGATGGGTTACAAGATATGAGGATGCAAAGACAAAAAGGCAAGCAGAAAGAGCTCTCTTTCGGAGGCAACATGGCTCTCGTAAGACGTACCCTAAGCATCTAGCAACACTTCCGAATGATATCCATGTTGATTGGTTGCATGAGGAAATGGAGAGAGCAGAGAGCGACGAGGGGCTGCATATCACAGTGGAAGAATGGGAGTATGCACGAGGATGCATGTTAAAGGTACATAGAACTAATGTTTTGCATTAGTTGTAAGTGATTTGCTTTTAATATTTATTCACATTGCTTACACAAATATCGCTTCTATTTTGGTCCCGTGCACTATGTTCAATGCTATATGGTGTGAAGGCAAGCATTTTTGAACACAAAGAATTGATGAAAATAGGAATACACAAGATTGCGGTGTCATTAGTAGCTTTGAGGGAGCTAATGGAAAAATGGATGATTATTGTGGCACAATCCAAGACATATTTAGGCTTGACTTTCGTCACTTCTTTGTGTATGTTTTGGATGTCAAATGGCAAATGAACGTGGTGGAAAAAGGGCCTTATGCAACGATAAAATGCCATGCAAGTGGCTATGTAACTATTGACTCTACAAAGTTTTGGCAAACAAAGAAAGATAGGCTCGTATTGCCACAACAATGTGAGCAGGTATGCATTTTTTTACTAATGCGTTTCATGTACATATATATCTAAGCTCGCGTACTCCTTGACTTTTGATATGCTAATTAATTACTGTAGTATGTGTATTTGAGTAGGTTATCTATCTACCAATGGTGCATGACATTAAATGGTGGTATGTCATCCCTATTGCACCACGTTCCAAAGTGATGTATAATACATTCACTGATATGGAGCATATGGAGGATGTAACAAGCCGCAATGAAGATGATGTCAAACATGCCAATGAAGATGTTGTGATCGATGATCAAGAAATAAGAGGTGATCATGATAATGAGGATGAGCGTGCCATTTCTCATGATCATGAGAATGACCCTACCATTGAGGATGATGGTGATGTTGATGAGGATGATCAGGACATCGATACCATTATCAATGGAGTACAGAATATCGATAGTGGAATAAATTAACATTCTTGATGGTGACCAAACTTTGCAAGCATGTTGGGGGTACCCACCCCCACATGCTCACAAAGTTTGGTCACTATCGGAGCATGTTTGGGTTAGCGATTCCGAGTGCGGAGTTTTCAAGCCTCTTAGTGTGCTCGAGAGGCCATGGAAAATCCCGCTCTTCCCCATGCCATCATACCCAAACATTCTCGATCGTGACCAAAATTTCCAAGCATGTTGGGGGTACCCACCCCCACATGCTCACAAAGTTTGGTCACTATCGGAGCATGTTTAAATTAGCAATTAGCACCTAGTGCAGATTTTTCAAGTCTCTTAGTGCTCAAGAGACCATGAAAAATCTCGCTCTTCCCCATGCATGCCATCGTACCCAAACATGCTCCCTCTACAATGCCCCCGCCCCCTTCGAGGGCATTAGCACGACGGAAGCAGCGTCAACCTCTCGTGCAGGGTAGGGATCCACACTCGAGGCCCCGCCCACCCACGGATATCCAGACAAGAGACTAGCCCGGCGGTTCCTCCGAAATCGAGCCCGAAAAAACTTCCCTCGCCCCCGGAAGGCACGGGCGATTCCACCAAGAAAATCTCCTAACGGGAGAATTAATCTAACGAGTCAAAGTCTTAACCTGGTCAGATCAAAGAAGAGACATGCACTTGGTCCATAGAATGACCGCTTTTTTCCTCCTTCAACGAGGCACAGCACTGATTCCCTCCCAAAAACAAGGATCTTCCTAGGCCATAATCTTACTAACGTAACTAATTATAACTTATTTGTATCACAGGAATCCCCCGATCCAGCCTAACCCCAACTGGCCAATGGGTTAGCCAACAACTCTATTGATGGAATTCCTTTATAAAAATTTGGTTATGCTTTGCTCAGGTATCAATTTCTCATGAATATGATGAAAATCATTCTTTTAGGATAGGATGACCAATCCTAGAATATGGTAGGAAGTCCTCTTTTAGCATTATGCATAAAAATAAGATATGTATTATTTTCTAAAAATTTTGCCATAGCTTCGCTACTAGAATATATAATTTTTAATTTTTCTAGAAAAGAATAAGACTTTGTAATACAATTATGATAGAAGAACTGTTCATAAATTGAAATCCAATTTATGGAATTAAAACATAAATTTAGCCATAATCATAATCTTAATTATGATTAATCTACTAGATTAGGCTATTTCTACTATTCTTCTTTTCCTAAAATGGTAGGAATATCTCTTTTACATTTAGAATCACTTAAAGTAGTTTTTTTAACTACTTATAAGAATTTACCATTATTTTACTATCATAAAAGCATAAAAAAGCCATTTTCTTAACCTCTAGCTTTACAAGCTTAGAGTTTGGTTTTGAATTAAGAACTTATCAATGAGAAGCATTCATTTGCTAAAGAATTAGCCATAGGAATTACTATTCTTTTGGGAGAGAGAGATATACATAAAAAGCATTCTAATCAAGCATAAAGACTAACTTTTTTGTGATTAGTCATTAAAACTCTTAGGGAAAGCTTGATTTGCATTAAAAACAACTAATTAGAAACTTCTCAAGCTTTAGAGGGGTTGAGAAGTGAAATCATTGAGAATATTAACAAAATCCTAATAAATAACAAATATAAATGGTTTTGTTTTTGTTTTGGTCTTTGTAAATTTTGACGAAATACAACATGGAAAGATGCCATGAATGAGAAGATGGAAGCATTGGATGCAAATGCAACATGAGAATTATTATCTTTGCCTAAGAAAAATAAGGTAATTGGATGTAAGTGGGTGCATAAGGTGAAGTATAACACAGATGTGAGTAGGTATAAGGCAAGATTGGTTTACCAAGGGCTATGTGAAAACCTATGGCATTGACTATGAGGAGACATTCAGCTCCGTTACAAGAATGGCACCCGTGAGAGCTATCATTGCTATGGCTACCAAAGGGTTGGTCTTTACATCAGATTAACATAAAGATTACCTTCTTGTATGGTGATTTTCAAGAAAAAGTAGAGATGATACAACCACTAGGTTATGAGAGTGATGCATACCTAGAGTTTGTGTATAGGTTATGTAAAGTCCTCTATAGCTTCAAGCAAGCACCAAGAGCATGGTCAAACAAGATTGGGGAGTATCTTGTTACCATTGGATTTCAGATATCCAATGTAGTTTTTTGACTTTATGTGAAAAAGACATATAGAAGGATTATCCTATTAGTCATTTATGTGGATGGCTTTATTATCAGTATCTTGTTACCATTGGATTTCAGATATCCAATGCATTTTTTTTCACTTTATGTGAAAAAGACATATAGAGGGGTTATGCTATTAGTTATTTATGTGAGAGAGACATATAGAGAGATTAAGCTATTAATCATTTATGTGGATGACTTTATTATCAGTGGTGATAGTTATGCTGATATCCATGATTTTAGAAGGCTTTTGAAGCAGAAATTTGAAATAAAGAATTTTGGTGAGATGTGGTATTTCTTGGGCATAAAGATAGTGAGATCACCTCATGGCATTCTGTTATTACAAAGGCAGTATGGCTTGGACATGTCCAAGTATGGTATGATAGGTTGTAAGCCTATATTTAGTGAGTGCCACTGGAGCATAACACAAAGCTTTCCACACAGATACAAGTGAGCTTTTGGAGGACCCCACTACGTACGGGTGTATAGTGGATAGCTTGATCTACGTGACCATTACTAGGCCAGACTTAAGCTATGCTATTAGACTTGTGAGCCAGTTTATATAGACCCCTAGGAAGCCACGCTTGGATGTGGCTAGACAAATTCTCAGAGACATAAAGTCCACAATTTATTATGGACTTTTCTATGAGGCTAGTACAAAGATACAACTACATGGGTACACAGATGCTCATTAGGTTGGTAGTGTCGCAGACATGAGGTCTACCAACTGTGGCTTTATGTTTTTGTTTGGGAGTGTTGGTATGAGTTGGAGAAATAAGAAATAGCCAACAATTCCTTTGTTGAGTACAAAGCCAGAGTAGAGGCGTACTGCTATGCCATCTTGTGAGGTAGCTTAGTTTCAGAAGCTACTTGGTGATATGGGTGAGCCCATGGATATAGGGTAGTTTTTATTTATTGTGACAACATGAGTAGCATACAGTTGGCTACTAACCTAGTACACCGTGCCAGAACAAAGCACATTGAGGTACATTATCACTTTGTGAGGGAGAAGGTTCTAGCAAGTGATAGAGGCAAAGTATAGGGGTGCTACTAAAGCAGCTTGGTTTCAAAAGCTACTTAGTGATATGGGTGGGCTCGTGGAAGGTAGCAATTATTATTTATTGTGACAACATGAGTAGTATATAGAGTTGACGAGTAACCCAGTATACCATGCTAGAACGAAGCACATTGAGGTGCATTATCACTTTGTGAGGGAGAAGGTTTTAGTAGGTGATGTAGATCTGGTATATGTCAGCATAGAGGATTGGGTGGCTGACATCTTCACAAAGGCATTGTGTATAGAGAAGCTCCATAGGTTTAGGAGCTCCATAGGTTCAGAAGCTTACTCGAAGTAAAGAGTGTGGAGTTCAGCATAGAGGATTGGGTGGCTGACATCTTCACAAAGGCATTGTGTATAGAGAAGCTCCATAGGTTTAGGAGCTTACTCGAAGTAAAGAGTGTGCAGTTGAGCTCGAGGGAGAGTGTTGAGATGTCAAGCTCAACTAGTGTTGCGGACATTGATGACCCAGTACTTGGGTGATAGCTTCTGCACTTATGCCACACTGGGGGCATGGTTGGTGTGAGATTATGGTTGATATGCTACCAGTTATAATGGCAAGATGTGTGATAGCCACTTTGGAGTACTAGAGTTATGGCATAGTTATAGCATTAGCTCATGTAGTCAAGTTCACACTATGGAGACTAACAATTATATGTTATTGTAGGAGAGTACTTTCCCTTATAGTATGCACTCTTGTCTTTTTAGTTCTATGGTAGAGAAGAGAAGCAGATAGAAGAAAATTCAGCCATCCATGTCTCTCTTATGTGTTGGTCTCTCTTGTGTGCGTATGTTTGCTTGCAAGGAACTCGATCTCTCCCTCTCCCCCCGCATTCTCTTTAGGTGAGAGTGACATTGTTGGCCTAAAAGTTGAATTTACAATGGTCTATAGATCCAAGGCCATTACAAATCAATCTAAATCATAGATGTGTAACATATATAAGACCCCAAAATTGTCTATCATAGATCTATAACACATATGAGACTCAAAAATTGTTTATAATAAAGTATCATTGGTGAATCTCTCTCTCTCTCTCTCTCTCTCTCTATATGTGTGTGTGTGTGTGTGTGTGTGTGTGTGTGTGTGTGTGCACGTGCTTGTGGGAGGTATGTTAAAAAATATGTAAGGTAGCAACAAAATTTATTTTCTTGTATTGTTATATAAATTTTACATACATAAGGGGATTGTAAAATTAAAAAAGGGGAAAAATCATACTTTTATCATCTTTTATAAAAAATAAAAATAGTAAAATTAAAATTTGTTATCCTCTTTTATTTTAGAAAAAAATACCATTTGACGCTTCATTATGCCAAAATTCCCAATTCGATCTTAGTATTTTAAAGTAACCTTGTATTTTGTACAGGTACAAGAAAACTCATCACTTACAAGCACAACAACTCACCAGTGCCTTGTCCACCCACCAGTGCTGGCCCTGCCTCATCTACAGTCGCCTGTTCACATTGCTCTTGCTCAAAGTAAGGCAGATCTAATGATGATGGCGGGCATGGGATCTGGTGGTGATGGTGGTGGTGGTGGTAGGTCTCCATAACCAGATCTGACGAGCGGCATCTCGAGCCTCTAGGAAATGATTGTTCAGCTGAGATGCCCCCATCTGAAATCACGGTCTTGAGGCCAAACTCTTTCATCCCCGTCACACACACACACACACACACACACACACACACACACACACACACACACAACCAGCGCTAGTCTTAATTGTTTGCTGCATCAACCCTGCATACAGTGTTGTCGATACATCAAGGAGAGGGGATTACACTTCTTTCTTACTAGCGCTGCTCTGCTTTGCTTTTCTGTGCTGCTGCTGCTTGTTTTGCTTCCAATAATTTGCCAAAAACAGCACAACAATGGCATGTTCTGAGAGTTTCATGTGTGTGTGTGTGTGCAGCTTTTTGCGAGGAGTGGACCAAATGGAGCTGCTTGAAGGGGCAAGATTTGATTCCATCAGTGTGCTAAGAGGAGTGGTGAAGGATCATGCTCTTGCACAGCATGTCGAGATACATGTTTTGAAGCCTTAAAACATTACTCTTAACTTTTCTTTGAGAGCTCGTCCTAAGATTACCCCTTTGGTTTCATAGTTCTATGATAAAAAATCATACTCATTCTGAGTTTAGTTTAGGTATCTTAGTTGTAAATATGGAATCCCAGCGTGACATAATGTTCCCAAGAAATCCAAGAAATTAGAGTATCTCCATGAAATCTTTAGCAACTTCAAGGATATTTTAATCAAAGTAAGTAAGACATTTGGGCAATTCATCAATTCCATCACAATATAATTATGACTTCTTCTATTGATGGATAGTTCAGTGATAAAGTTAATGAAGATAATTTCTATTTCTTATTCAAATCACTAAATGATTATATCTCACTAGGAGTTCTCTTTCATTCAACTCTTGCCTTTTGATAGTATAGGTACTCCTTTATTTACGCCACATATGTCTTCAACGATACACTCTCATAGGAGGTTATTCCACCCAAACACCTCTTGAGCTCCAATATGCTCCATAGATTCCTACCTAGCTAAGACTCCTAGCATAGTGGTAAACCTAACTCGGGATCCCACATGACCTCAAGCTATGTCATCCTTATTAATATGTGCAACTGGAACTTCCTTATAAGTCATCATGCATCAAAGTTTTAATTCTTGGAAAAAGTGTTTTTGAGACTACATACTAGAAATAAATCTTCATTTGTTGCGTTTTTGGCAAGATCAACATGAAATGTACACCCAATGTTTTAATCGTGGCATATAGTTGTCTCATTAGTGTAAGAAATCTTATACATTAGAAAATATATATTCTACAAACAAAAGTTTCATAGATGAAACAAACACATGCATTCAAGGAGTAAATAATTTTAAAAACCCTTGCTAGCTACAAGTTTTTATAATTAGATCCACTCTTCATGTAAAATATAGGGCAAATTACCAATTGGACCCTAAATGATGCCAAATTTCCTAATTTAACCCTAGTATTTACAAAATTCCCATTTTGATCCTACGAAATTGGCCTTAAATTTGGCCCAAATTTAATTTGGCCATATTTCTCATCACATAAGAATCATTTTGACCCTAAAATTTGCTATAATTCCCACATTGTCTCCCCCAAAACTAATGGCTCCCTAGATTATAGTAGAGATTTGCAAGAAACCAGAAGAAATAAATTGTAAAAAGACACATGATAAAGCATCTTAAATTGGCATTACAATACAATACAAAAGCCATGCACACCATATTGATAATTTGCTTGAAATAAAATAATGACAATCACTCCTCTAAGCACAATCCTATAAATCATTTTAGAGTCTACTATGGGTGCTTTGCAAGTGTGAGAATTGTGGCCCATTTCAGACTCACACCTTGAGCATGTGAAGACATGTTTCTCTCTAAAGTGATCTTCAATGCGGATACGCTTTGCCTCTCGACATCCAAGAGGTCGTCGAGTTGCTGGAGGTAAACATGGTATCCACATCCCCATAGCTTCTAGATTCCATTGTGGTGATTGGGAAGATTGCCCTCTATATGTGTGACAATATGACTCTAATGAATAGCGAACATGTGCATAAGCTTGCACTTGTTCCCTCCTTGAATAAAGTGCAGCTACAACATGAGCACAAGGAATTCTTGAAGTCTGCCATTTGTTACATGTGCATGCTGTTTCTTGGACGTTCACCACTCAAGATCTCCTTTCAGTGTGGATCTCAAAGATATTCTAATAATTTGAAGGTAATCCATGGTAGTGGTGGTGGCGACCACATGTTGCAGCTTCTCGTAGCTTCTTCTCTACTTCAGGGACCAAAGTCCATGGTGTGGATGGCCCGACAAGTCCCCTTGATAGCTCACCTTCCTCCTTTGTGCTCCCCACAAACCAAGCAATGACCTTAGACCGAATAATATCAAGCATAGAGATGATAGGCTTATCTCTAGCCTCAAGCAACCAAGAGTCCAATGACTCAAAAATGTTAGAGGTGAGATGACAAAAACGTTGACCCTTAAAATGTGCGATGGCCCAATGGCTAGGAGATGCACCACCTAGCATGGAATTTGTAGCTAAATCGCTAATACCTTGCATTGCTACAATGGCTTCTTCATAAGCTTTTATTACATATTTTGCCTTCCAAAAAGAAGCTACAATGGCTTCTTCATAAGCTTCTAAACTGATTGCATATGCTGCCTTCTTCATACGCTTCTAAAGTGACTGCATATGCTGGCTTCCAAAAGAAGCTAACCAGCTCAATATTCTTGCACTTCTTCTTTATGTTTTCAACCATGTGCCTCATGTAGAAATCATGTTCCTTTCCAGGAAACACCAAGAAAATAGCTTGAAGAAGTCTTTTTTGTCGATTGGACACAAATGTTAAGTCACTTGGTTCTTGAAGACCTGTATATCAAGACGAATTTGGAGAAACCACACCCAATTGTCTTCATTCTCAACTCCAGCTATTCCAAAATCTATTGGAATGAGAGAACCCATTGCATCTATGCCAATTGCACAAAGAAATATACCAAGATATCTTCCAGTCAAGAAAGTGTCATCCAATCCAATCAATGGTCTGCAATGGTTAAATCCATTAGTGCATGGACCATATGTAAGGAACAATAAAACGACACGACCCTTCTTCTCTTGCACATTTGTTATTATCCCTAGATTAGCTTGTTGAAGTTTCTTATAATATCCTTAAATGAGAGTGTATGCTTTTGCATCATCTCCATGAATGTGAGCCATGGCATACTGCTTGGCCAACCAAGCCACCTCTTATGAGATCTCAACCCATGTATCAATTGGTTTGTAGTTGGGTTGATCCTTGAATTTCTCAAGATACTTCCCTCCTAGACATCTCGTGGAAGCCTCCTTATTCGTAAGTTGGGAGACACCACCACAATTGTTCTCCTCAATGTAGCTTTTGATCTCATAAGTTAGACCTCCATCAAACATGGAAGCATGCAATTTCCATGAGCATCCTTGCTCTCTTGCCCTACATTCCACGGTGTACATGCTAGTTAAAGACTTTAAAACATGTATCTCGACATGCTTTGCAAGAGCATGATCCTTCAACACTCCTCTTAGCACACTGATGGAATCAAATCTTTCTCCTTCAAGTAGCTCCATTTTCTCCACCTTGCAAAAAACTGCACACACATGAAACTCACAGAACATGCCATTATTGTTTTGACATTTTTGAAAAATTACTAGAAGCAAAATAATTAGCAGAAGCATAACAGAGCAAAGCTGAGTTCGAAAGCAAGAAATGTAATCCCCTGTCCTTTATGTGTCGACAACATTGTATGCAGCATCGATGCAAACAATTGAGACTAACACTGGTTGTGTGTATATGTGTCACGTGTGTGTGTGTGTGTAGGGTGTGACAGGGGGATGAAAGAGTTTGGCATGGAGACCTTGATTTCAAATGGGGGCATCTTAGTTGAACGATCAAATCTCAGAGGCTCGAGCCACTTGCCACATCTGGTTAAGGTGATCCGAGAGGCCTACCACCACATCTGGTTATGGCGATCCGAGAGGCCTACCACCACCTGCAGCACCACCAGTTCCATGCTCGCCATCATCATCAGATCTACCTTACCTTGAGCCAAAGTAGCAAGAGTAGTGGGAAAAGGAGGCTATAGATGAGGCGGGGCCAGCACTTGGCCGACAAGGCATAGGCGGCTATGTTGTTTTGCTGATGCTACAGCATCCTAGGTGAAGAGAGAAGAAACTGTGCTGGTGATGCTAGCACATCTTGGGCAGAGATAGAAACATCAGTGCTACTTATGCCAACGTACCCTCTCGAGGGGTTCACTATAGGTAAACCCCCTATATTATGTGCATTCAAGGCCTATTTTAAAAACCCCTTATCTGTGATTTTTTCACAAATAAAGCACACCCTTTTTCTATTCAACTTGTGAATACCCCCTTTAAATGGTACCCTTGTGTATGTAAAAAATGTGTAAAATAAGGATTTTAAAAATCTTTTTTGTTGAACCCAAGTGCTACGCTTTCATATTTATGAGTGACCCCCCTGATGAGCATACCCTGGGAAAAGATAGAAGCGACTTTGTTGGTGATGCCAGCACAACCACCTGCACAAAAAAGAAGGCAATGGTGGGTATGCAAAGATGTGCATCTTAGGCAGAGACTAGGCAGAGAGTCTGTTGCCTATTGTTGTTGTTGTTGATATGTGAGTGCAAAAACTTGCATAGAGAGAGAGGGCAACATATCTTGGTTAGAGAGAGAAAGTGGCTCTGCTTCTATAGATGCTAACGCAACCACTTGTAGACATGGAGAAAGATAGATAGATAGATAGAGAGAGAGAGAGAGAGAGAGAGAGAGAGAGAGAGAGAGAGAGAGAGGTTATTCGAATATGAAACTTCTTAGTGAGGAGTTTTCTTATACCTATATATAAATACAACGCTACTCTGGGAAATACAAGAATACTAGGGTCAAATTGGGAATTTTTGTTTAATGAAGGGTCAAATTGGTAATTTTTCCTACTCTTTGAAGGGGTCCTGTTCTTGTTTTTTTTTTTAATCTTCCTCTTTCTGAATTGAGAGATAGGAGTTTTTTTAAAAGAGTAGAGTAAGGATATGCAACATGAGAGCATGCACACATGTTCCCTTTTAATCCCCTTGCACCAATCTCTTTGCACATCATTACAGTCATCCAATATGCAACACATAGTTTCAAAATGTAATATAATGTGAATGGACCATTCTACATGATGTGTTATGCTGTGAGGTAGTGGATTGCAACAAAGGTCATTCTTAAATAGGCATTTAAGGTACCACCAAGGCTCTATTACAACTATCCAAAGTCATGCAGATACATCTTACCTTTGTATTCGGAAACTCTACCCCTCAGTGTTTGAGAAATATTGTTCAGTGAACCTCACATGAATCCTCCTCATCATGTGTTGAAGAGGAAAATACAATTTCAAACCAACATATTCTTCATGATGGTTTCATCCAATCACTACTATTTTTTGAGAAATTGGTATTTTTCCCCTCTTCTGAGGATGAGGCGGATTTTTCAAAAGCTGATTAGGTGATTCCAAAGCTAGATTCGCCAATCCTAACTTTAAATCATCTTTGATCCATACCACTACCATTACTTAGACCCTCGATCCAATTTCATAGATCGACTACTACCCACTTCTAGATCATCAAGACTTTCATATTATCTACAGTCTAGATCATCCATTAGATATCCGGATCATTAATTGAAAAATCCCAGATTATCAATCCAACTAGATTTTTAGAAAGTAGAAAACCAAGAAAAGCTAAAAAAAACTTGCATAGTTACCATTTTTTGGTTAAAAATTTTGTAAAACACAAAAACATTATAAAAGGATCATAAAAACTCATAAAATACTTTGAAAATCATAAAATCCTTTTATAAAAAGAACCTCAGCAACAAGTGGTTCTAGCGCTAGATCAAGTACTTATGCATTTGTAATTAAGTCAAATTATTACAAAGTCATACTCTAACTCGACCTTTGAATACAAGACTTCATCTCATGCTCCGACATTAGGGAGTTATTATAGACCACATTAGGGAGTGATCATAGACCACATGTGGAGTTAACCTATGTAATTGCACCAGACACTCATTCAAAAGAAAACCAAGAGTCCTTCACAAGAAAGAGATGAGATCAATATTACAGGGTATAAAGCTAGTATAGCATGCATAAGTGAGAATGAAGCTGAGTATTCAAGGGTTAATCATCAAGAAGTGCTAAAAGAGCTCAAGCGAATTGCCAAATTGGAGAGGGGTGACCAATTAGCAAGAATGTTGGGAAAAAATTTCAAACTTAACTGGTAAGTAAAAGATATATGCTACATTGCGAATGGGCTATCATGAAGTTACAAATATTCCAATGTAAATTGACCATAATGGGGTGCTCTTGGAGTGAAGGTCACTTCCTGGAATGCCAAGACATAAACCAAAGATCCCAGACAAGCCAAAAGTTTTTATCATCGCTTTGTGCATGAGGGACACAAATTATATGCAAACCCAGAGGGAAATATGTATATAGATGAGACTTCTCTAGTGTATAAGTTTTTAGCATACCAACATGAACACACGGACCTCATAGAGTCCTCTAGCATTCAAGTTCTAACATGGAGCCAATTCAATGTCCAAATTTAATACATAGACTCTTTAAGTCAATTAAGGAGATATCTTCTAGTATAAGGATGCCCAAGGAAACCTCTTTAATGGCACTAGCACAAGGAGGGACATCGAGGGAAACCATGAGTTTCTAGATGCACCCCTAGTTAGTAGATGTTATCATTACGCCAGTGATCAAATAAAATATGTGAACGAGGATGCTAACACATGCAATCCAAGAATGATTGAGGAAAGGAGGGGGATGTAAAAGTCTAGGCATGGGCTACAAGTCTTCCCATCCAATTTAAAAGCCTTGAGCACAAGACTTTTAGGCCAAACATAGGGAGGACGTCTCTTGAGGAAATCACCACGGATGAGAGGAGAATTTTTTTTCTATTCCACAAGGGAAATGATCTATAGACTCAAAGCCAAAGTCAAACTTTCCTCCACAATACACCCAATATGGGAAGAAACATTAAGCTTCCTTCATGGCCTCGTAAAGTTGCCTTAAAGAGGACCTTTTAAGAGAAAAATAATCAAGGAAGCAGAAAGGGATCGTGTAGATCGCCCATAAAGAGAGAGAGAGAGAGAGCGAGAGCGAGAGAGAGAGAGAGAGAGAGAGAGAGAGAGAGAGAGAGAGAGAGAGAGAGAGAATACCATCCATATTTAGTTTCATATATGGAAAAGATACACCAATATTTTCCTATTTTAAAAATTATCTAGCAAGAAAAAATCATTGCTTGGTGCATAACATGTCATAATTTAGATAGTCCCCTCCATTTCAACTTTTGGTTCCATACTGGTGTCATGTCTAAATATATATATATATATATATATATTAGAGAGAGAGAGAGAGAGAGAGAGAAGTAAGCTCTTAGAGAGAGAGAGAGAGAGAGAGATAAGAGAGAAGAGGGAGAAAGAGAGAGAGAAGAGAGAGGAGTCTCTGTGTGTGTGTGCATGTGTGTGTGATAGAGAGAGGGAGTCTGAATATCGTATAGAAGACAACAAGCTGGTTACCTCAAAAAAGCCACACTCATATTAAGGGTTGGTTGGCTCAAAGAGTCTTGAGTGATTTGGGTTCATTTAGAAAGAAAAGTGCCATGAAGAATTTGATCATGAGATTTCAAGATGGCAGGATGTGCCCATATGGTGAAACTACACCTTGCTCGAGAGTTATGCCTTGGCCATTACCTTTTTTTTTGCAGTAAATTAGCTATAATAAGGCTTATTAAACTCTTAGCCTTCGGAAGTCCCCAATCCAAGAGGATTTCCACCATGGCCATCGGCTTGCAATGGAAGGCTGCTCTAAACTGCCACTATTTTCTTTTTTTTTAAAAATTCCTGGAAGGAGGCCGTGTTGGCATGGCCTCCTTTTGGGCATTTTTTAAAAGAAAATAGTTTTTTTAAGACAATTGATTTAATCAATAAAGCTCTCAAGTCTTGACAGAGTAAAGGAAATAGATCATTATTCTCAACACATAGATCATTAACAAACTAAAGGAAGTAGATCATTATATTCAACACATACAAATGGCTTGATTAAAGGAAATAGCTTCACAATTAGACCAAGAAATTCAATAGCCTTAAGACATGCAAAATCATAACCCTTACTATGGTGATCCTTAGCTATTGCATACAATGAGAAGCATGGGTCTAAAGAGACCACTTTTAAAAATGTGTACACAACCCCACTTGTTTCCATGATGACACATGAAAGTATGCCTACTCAATCCCACTTTTAGATCATCACTTTGTTTTTGTTGAATTTTACATACAATTCCTTTTTCTTATGTTTGTTGAGATTTACACGACTTCTTTTTCCTAAATAATTTCTTAACTTGAGTAACCCTTGATGTGATGATGAAATAAGAACAGATCCATGGATATAAGGGGATGGATATAATAGATTTGCACAACAAAACCCAATTCTCCCTTGGACCTCTCAATGGCAACAACTATGTAGTCCAAAATAGTGGAGAGGTAGTGGACAAGCTCACTTCAGATTAGTGTTGTTTCTCATCACAATTAAAGTCCTAAACCCATTTTGTGACTTCCTCATAGAGTTGAGACTCATAAAAGACATAATCTATGTGTGTGAGAGGGGGGGTGTAGGCCTAAGGAGACCAATCAACCCAAGCAAGCCTTTGTTGCTTTATAGAGAGAGACAAAATCTTGAAGAGACCTCTTCCCAACATGTGTACACAATTCTCACTTTTTCCCTTTTGTAAGTGAATGTATGCATGCTTAATCCCACCTTTTTACCATAACTTTGGTTTATTTAGGATTTACATACAATCCTTTTTGTTTACTAAATTCCAAGGACTTGTTGAATCATAAGAGCTACCAGTAGAGAGGCCTAAATGTCCACAGTTTCTCTAAGTGATGGTATGGCTTTTATGCTAGATGTTGTATCCTCGTATACGCTAATCTTCACCCATATTGCTTTGATTTCCATTTGGTTTTTATTTGGTTCATAGCTCTCGCATGTATTGGTAGATTGTCAATATGAGTCAATGCTTGAAAAACACATGCTTGTAGGGTGAGAAAGTGTTAATTGCTTCATCTTGCATTGAATCTATTTTTGTGCTCTGAGTATGTTGCATGATTCACCATTTAGGGCTGCATGTTGAATTGAGAAGACTAAAATGAATTTAAAATAAATTACAAAGACTAAAATGAGAAGACTTAAATGAACTGGAGCACAATAGGGTTTTTTCCCGTGGCTTGAGTTTGGGCATGCTCAGTTTTGCTCACTTTGTGTATTGTATACCTCTTTCTCTTGGAGCCTGATGGTTTCATACCTTGGCTTATGGGGAAGGCTATTTCAATCCTTTGGCGAAAGGCTAAATCACTTAGATATTATGTGTTATTCTTACTAATTGCATATTAATCAACATAATGATTTATCCCATATCTTGGCTTCTAATCTTACATTAGTGATGTTCCATTTTACTTCACTATTGAGAATACAAAATGTTTTCACCTTGTTCAACTTTGATATGTCCGTTCTTCATGCTCTTCCTTTGCCTTGTGGTACATGGGACACCATGCGCTCCTCATCCTCATTACTCCATAATCATGGAATTGTGAGATCCACTTGAGAGAGATACTCTAAAATTTGGACACGTGCTTCTTGCACTAGCCAACCCTGTTCCATGCTTCCTTCTAGCCTAGATCTTTGCCTTAAAAATCCTTCAAGGTATCCATTGAGTATGCACAACACCATACACCAACACTTCATTTATCAGGTGTACCATAAGATGTAATTGACTAGTGAGGATAGTGTTGAGACATGTGTTGAGACATCAAGCTCAACACTATCTATTGCTCTCAGTATTATTTTGAAGATTTTATTGTTTTATGTTAATGCACAGTCTCTAATTTCTTACAATGAATTTTCTCTTTAATTTGTCAAATTCTCTTTGACATTCTTTATGCCATTCAAAAAACTCTAGATAGTTAATATAGTAGCTTGTAAATTTTAGTATAGAATATAATGAATCTCATATATTATCCAACATAAAGCATTATACACCCTTGTGATTTGTTGGTTGTGGTAATTTTGCTCTCATCCATGGAAATACACAATGTTACTTGGATCACATAAAGTGGTTACATAATAGGTTTACAATACCATTAGTAATCATGTATGTATATATTAGAGATAGATTTTTGGAGATTGCAGGATTGTTGTGAGTGTAGAAGTTATTGCAAGTTTTGATTAGCTAATAGAACACCATACTTAGAACATGTGAAGGTTACTACATGTAACAATGTTTGTCAGTCTATTGGTGTCTATTGGAGATTGTGAGCTAGAAGATGAATAAGAAAAACTTCTAAGCATGGAAGTTTAGGATGACAAACTTCCTCATGTGAAAAGTATATTGGGAGTTTATTATAGGTGAGATAAGGAGACCAAGCTTCTAAAATAAAATTCCACTCCAAAACAAGTGCACACCTTTAAGACATGGCATGAGAGAGCCAACAAGGCTATGTATTAGCTCTCTCCAGTAGTGTGTATGAACCTATGATTGGTCATATATAAGATGTAGCAGCACCTAAAAATGCGTGGAATACCTTGGTTAAGTTGTATAGCACAAGTAAAAAGATTAAGAAGATGCAATAAAAGTAAGAGCTACATAATGTGCAAATGGATAAGTTATGTATCAATTATTACTCATAAAAGATTTAAGGGCTTGTAAATTCCCTCACACCTAGTGGAGCACTAGTTGATATGACTTGGTGTTAGTCACTTTGAATGAGCTTGAAAAAGACTACAATTAGTTTTGGACATCTATCTGAACTTAAAAACATTTCCTCAACTTTTAGGACCTTATAGCCCTTTTGATCAGTGAGAGGAGATAAATGTTGGGAATAAATCATCCTCAAATAATATGCAAGAGAAAGCCTTCTACATAGACATAGGTAGAGATAGAGGGCGGAGCTTCATCTGGAGGTCAAGGTGCAGGCCGATATGGAAGCAAGAATTATGGACAACAACAACAACAACAACAACAACAACAAGATTCCAATTTGTGAACATCTGGAAGAGACCTCTCTAAGGTAAGGGGAGGAACTAGAGGCCGAGGTGGATGGCAAAGAAATCAAAGTTCAAAGAGCATAGAATTCTATGATTATGGAAAACTAGGGCATACAGCAAAAGGACTGCTATAAAAAAAGGAGTAACATAAAAAGTGGAAAGTTGCAGTAACTATACATTATCAAAAGTAAGTAGGCTAAAGATAGAAGTGAGAAATTTTTTGTCATGCATCATCATATGCTTAGTTCCATTACTGCAAATGCACCGAATTTAGATGTATGGTGTGCTGATTTGAGCGCCTCTAATCACATGAACAACCATGGTGAATGGCTTAAAGAATTAAGGGATTTGAAAAAACTAGGTTAATATAGACATTGGTGATGATACATTGCACCCTATTGCATGTGGGAAGTCCCTTTGTCAATGCAAGATGTCAAAATGAAGTATCTTATTGATGTGATTCATGTGACAAACATAACAAAGAACTCAATTTCTCTTAGACAAATGATTGAGCACGGTCTACAAGTGAGGTTTAATCCTCATGGGGATGATATGTGGAAGATTTTAATAACTAGTGCCGCTTGGTTATTTGGTTGCAAAGGGACACAAAGTTGCAAAATGTTTATATTTATGTAAGCATACTTGAAGCAAAGGTGTAATGTTTATACATTGTATATGTGTGATTGTTAGACATTGATATTTGGCATAAACACATTGAGCATGTTGATATTTAGTGGGCTAAAAATATGTAGGCCCAAAGTATTATGATAGGTTTGCCACAAAGTTCAAAGTGGATGGAATGCATAAAGTATGTGAAGCATTTTAATTGGGTAAGGAGGTTAAGCATGCATTTTTTAAAGGA
The DNA here is from genome assembly GCF_041138505.1 of Cibotium barometz. NCBI lineage: Eukaryota > Viridiplantae > Streptophyta > Polypodiopsida > Cyatheales > Cibotiaceae > Cibotium > Cibotium barometz. The sequence continues at coordinate 26,210,924 of NC_141076.1, read as the reverse complement.
TAATCATGTAATTTAAAAATATTTGGATGTGGTGCATTATTATGCTTGGGGACCAATAAAGATGGCATCAATTAGAGGATACCATGATTATATACCTTTCATTGCTGACCACACTAGGATAGTGTGGTGGGTGTATTTCATGAAAGAGAAAATTAAAGTGTTTACTAACTTTCAAAGCTTTAAAGCTATGGCAGAGAAAGAAAAAGGCGTGCCGAAGGTTAGATGGTGGGGAAGAATATTTCTTTGAGTGAATTCAATGATATTTGAGAGAGCATGGGATAAAGAGGCAGTTTACATATAGGTATACCCCATTAAAAAATGGGATTGTAGAAAGGAAAAACATGCATATATTAAAGAAGTTGCATATGCATTGATGAATGAGAGAGGAGTGCCTTATTATTTTTGGATTGAAGTAGTAGAAACTATAGTTTATATTATGAACATGATGCCAATTGTAGCAATTCATGGCATGGCACTTGAACAAAAGTTGAATGACAAAAAACCACATTGGGCACACTTGAAAGTGTTTGGGTGCATTACTTATATAGATGTATCAGATGATGTGAGAAGTAAGTTGGATCTCCCAAGGTAGAGAAATGTATATATTCATTAGTTATTCCCTTGAGCTGAAAGATTATAGATGCTATAATCCCAATATGCGTGAGATACAAGTAAGCATGGATGTTATGTTTTATGTGCTAAGTAGTTAGTATATGCCAGAGAAGGTTTCTATAATGACTGAAGCAAAGAATCGGATGGGTGCCTTAAATGCTGAGAAACAAAATCACATGCACTTAGTGGACTTAGTGAACTAGAAGAGCCCTCTAGTAATGGGACTATTATTGTGAGCTCTTGGTTAGGTAGGGTTAGGTAGAATGTTAGGCATTTGTTATGGGCTACCTCACCTCCAAGAGGGAACTCTACACATTCACCTAATGGATGAGTAATAGTGTAAGATTCCTCCCCAGCCTCTCAGGATGTCCAGTATCTTCCCCTGTAAAATCAAATCCCTCTTTAGAAATATAAAAGATCTTGTTTCTACCAGTTTTGGCCTAGAGAGAGAAAATCTTCTAGAGAGTGATAATTCAATTTTTAAATACTTTTGGATGGAAAAATATCTATTCTTATTAAAATAAGTTCCCCCGAAACAGAAGTTCAAAAAGATTTTCAGAAGGTGCATTAGAAATCAAGTATAATCTCTTCAAGAGGCCTTATCCTAGGGGTCAAGATTTTTTTAAAATTTTAAATTAAGGTTCCTATGGACCAATAAGATATATCCAAATGTAGGGAGGAGATAAATGGAAGAAATAAAAAAAATTCTTTCAAAAATGAGTAAATACTCACATAAGATGAAGAGTTGACTAAGGACAAGGTTAATAGTTAAAAAAGAGAGATATTTAGAAGAAATGATGCATTTTTGACACCTCAGTATGGGGGAATTTCCCTCATGAAGGAGGTGCCTATTTCACATGTGTGGGAGAGTTTTAAACTCCCAAATAATGAGATATTTTTATCTCTCCTCTCTCCTGTTTCAACTAGATCCAAAAAGTGAGCTAAACTGACCTAAAAATGGTTAAAAGTTGACCAAACCGATCTGCAAAATTCTAGAATCAGTTTGCTTGGTTAGAGGCTCACTTTTTCTTATAAATAAAATCCTCCCCCTTTGTTGAAGCTTAATAGTGTTTTTGCACTATTACCCTGCTTCTCCCAAGAGCCAAAAACTGTGAATTTACTCATAATTTATTAGTTTTTGACCTTCCCTCTTCTAAAGATTGGTGGCCACTCTTGTTTCAAACAAGATTAGATCCCTCAAACCATCAAGCCAAAGGAAAGCTCTCAAATTCCTTTGTAAGTTGGAGATTCTTCTCTTTTCTATTTCATTTTATGGTTTTTTATGATTTTTGTCTTCTCTAAAATGATTATGATGTTATGCCTCATTGAGAAAAGGCATTCCCTTCTCTTCTTTAGTAAATCCAACCATTCTTTATCCTAGATGAATGATTATTGGATAAAATCAAGTTTTATAATATTTCTCTTAAATAAGTAGAAAATGTTTACATTAGAATGATTTAAATACTCTTGGTGAAATTCCAATTAATTTTAGAGAATTAAAAATTAAAAAATGGTCAGCCATACAAAGGAGGTTATGGCAAAATTTTCTAAAATTATGGAAAATAAGTTTTACTTTTTTATTATTCAAAAAGAGTAATTCCCATCATATATGTATTCTTAAAGTGTTAATTTTCATCCTAGGTATAAATAAATGCATACTAAAAATATTTTATTAAAAAAGTGTTACTTCTTTAGAATTAAATTCTATGCATAGAAGGGAGCATATTGAAATTGTTATTTTGATTATTTTTATGCATAAATGTTTTTTTATAAAAGTGTTATTTTTTATCATAAATGATTTTTATGCATAAAAGAAAT
>NC_141076.1:26040994-26200994 GCF_041138505.1 Cibotium barometz | reverse complement strand
ATCAAGGTTCTAGTGGTGTCATCTAGTAGGCGATCATGCCTAGCTACATGACCACTACTCGCCCACAAAGCACCAACCTCATTGGCATCTAAACTTTGTCGTCTAATAGACCCAACTCTAAGTGCGTGTGGTGCTATGGAAAGGATGCAAGATGTGTCACTAACCTTACCCTTCATTTTGGAGCTACTTATGGCTGCTACAATACCCCATCGAGCAGCCAAAGCATCCGCAGAGTTCCTCATATAGGAATGATGAACACTTTGTAGCACCGCCATGCCAGCTCTCCTCTCTCTTCGACCTCCAATGTCGAAAAGCGCCCTGCAGTTGGCCATGTTGGGCAGATCAATCAAAGCATCAAGCACACATGCCTGTGATGAAGGCGTGAGGTCTTTGAAATAGGATGACAGATTGCATGGGCACGACGATGTGCCCCTGACTTTGATAGTTCTTTCCTATCCACACGATGGGCGCCCAAACGAGGGGGGTGGGTTCTTGTAGAAGAGCAGGGGACTCAGGAAGGGCGGGTTCATGTGGATTATCTAAACTAAGGGGTAGTGGGGGGGAAGAGGGCGGAGGGAGAGGAAGAGGGCGGAGGGAGAGGAAGTGGAAAAGGAGGAGCAAGACTTGGATCATCGCCAACGTAAGGTGTTGCTCGTTGACGTGCTCTCCACTCTCTCTTTCTCTCATGAGCTACCCTTCTCCTTGCCTCCTCTTGAACTTGGTGGACGGGGGGAAGTCTAGTCCTATCACGTTTCCGACTCCTACGACTTTGAGAACCCATTCTCAAGGAAGCTAAGAGAGAAAAAATTATAAAGGCTCAATGATGGGATAGTACTAGAGATGTGTGATTATATAGGAAAAATAGGTTATCCACTTCAAATCTCATTGGATTTCTTATCTAAGATTGATTGGATAATTAAGATAAACATAAAGATAATTAAAGATAAACTATTATTCACTTAAAAATTAATATTATTAATAATATTTATTAACAACTCTAAATATTTATCATTACTAGATATATAAATATATCTTTAAATTTATATTTTTTTTATAATTATATAATTACTTTTTTTAAATAATATATTTTTTTTAAATTTTATTCAAAGGTTTATTCTACATAAAATATTTTCAAGAAATATTAAAGTTAAAAAATTATTTTTTTAAATTGAAGCATATGAACTTTAATAATAATATTATTGATCTAATTTTAAAATATAATCCTTTAAAATTAGTGATTTTAAATTCTTTTATTTTATAAGTTATATATATTTTATTATTTAAAATTCTATATTTTATATCTCTAAATTACTAAATTAACTTTTTCAAAAATATGTTTTTGAAAAAAAGGAGAGGTGGGAAGGAGGTGCCACATGTCACATGCGTGCATGACACGTGGCATTCTCTTGACATGTGGCACTATTATGGTTGATGTGGCAATTCCATGATGTGGCATGCCATATCACCAACAAGTGCGAGGTGGCATCCAAAGGTAGCAAGAAGATGTGGCATTAATGATGACTAGGATGATGAGGTGGGGAGTCAACTAGGTTGACCATGTTGACATGGAGGGTGGAAATGGCAAGGTGAGGTGGCAAGCTTGCTTATGTGGATCCTCTCAAAGCTCATGTGTGGACATAAAGTGACATGCATATATAAGATTTGTGCCTACCCAAGCCTCACACATGGAATGATATCTAAGCTTTGAAGTTTACCAAGCCTAGATTTCCAAACCTAACTAGGATTGGTTTTAGACTTGAAAAGGGGAGAGTGGACACAATATGGGAATTTTCACTTGGGAGGATTGAAAATGGACCTTCCCATACTCAAATTAAGCTAATTTTTTTAAATAAGTTCATGGCAACAAGCGTATTGATCCCTAGAGTTTTTAGATTGAAAGATTCAATATTTAATTTTCTCGAATTAAATTACAATTGATTTAATGGACCTCTAACAGTCATAACAAATTTTCCAAAGTAAATCTACAAAAATCCAACCGTTAGATTTGTAATTTTACCTTGTACCCACATTATACTAATCTTTCCCAATCTAATTCATCACTAGATCCATACAATTTGAGCATTTTAAATGGTAGATGTGGTGGGAGGATAAAATAGTATGTTTTTAAACAATTCTAATACTTTTTAAATAATATAGAAAATAGTAGAACACATCAAGTTAATTGTATGTTTCTATGTTGTTTGCATTTGTGATATGCAAAGTGGGAACATTATATGAGTAATAATATAATAGTTATAGGTAATTTAGTCACATTCACTGTACCTGTCTAAACCTTCGACAGGGCCTGTATACAATTTTGGTTCCCAAAGAAAAGGGGATTTGCAATTATTGGATACTCGATCAGATTATAGTTTTAGGTGCCCAACTTTGCATATGATGTTTCATTAGAAGACCTTGAAGTGAAACTCCTTGGCTAACTAGCCTGAGAGATTGGCTATTCTTCTTGAAAAAATGCATGTTTTTCGGCTAAAGCCAAGGGCGCCTACTACATGAAACTAGATAACCTCATCTTGCAACCACCCATATGTCGATTCCACTTAGTGTATCATGAATACAAAGGAGTCTTACCGAATAGTATGTGATATCTTTTTCTCCCCATGCTTCTTTGATTATTTGAATGAGTTTTGTAATAGAAATTTTATACTCTTGCACATATGTAGCTGATGTCTTCTGTTGTCTAAGAACATTTAAAAAGATGTCAAGATGCTTCCAAACCTCCATTCTAAGATTTGCTGACCACGGTGTACTGGCAACATTTGTCGTGATCTCACACAATTCTTTCCAACAATCCCATGTAACATTCACTTGTTTTTTACTATGGTTTCCTAAATGTCTTCTGGCTTTTGCACCTCCCATGGAGACATCTGCCAAGACATCTCATGTTTTCCCTGAAATTGTTGAATCTTTCCTTAAATGAACCCGACCGGGCCATGAAAGCCCATTTTTGATAACAATGCTTCACATTTATCAATACATTGATCTACAACGATGTTGGTTTAATAGTATATGCATAATCAAGATGCAATCTCAAAAGCTTGTCAATTATTCTTATCTCTACATGCAAAGTGCATATGTGAACATTCTTAAGAGAGATAAGAAGAATGGGATCCCAAATGTCTTCTTTATTCTTGAACTTACTCAGATGGGACTCTCCTTGCTGGTTGCAAACTACTCCACTCTTTTGATCCCATACCTTCCATACAATAAATGCAAGGATACTTTGCATTAGCCCCATTGCATATTCCAAGCATACATTTGATAGTCTTTAAGTCAGCACCCAAATGCCATTCCACTTTGAAATTGCCAACTCCATCAACAATCAACATATCTCCAGTACTTTGGGGGATTGAATAATATTAGGGATACCATTTGAGGGCTTGATGATTTTCAGTTGGTATCTGAGCTGCACCAAACCACCAAAGCTCCATCTCCAACTGGATTTTATGTTTTGGTTCCCCTCCTCTACCATTGTTGTACTCAATTGCCCTGTTAATGATAGATATGCTCACTCTTTCCATCTTTTGTCCTTTTTGGATCTATGCCTCATCCATCTTCAACACGAACTTTAGCACACAACCACATTCTTCTACAATAATTTTATACATATGCACCATTGCAATTTGTATTTCTCTAAGATCCACCTATATATTGTTGAATGCATTATACACAAATGTACTCTTTTTCTTCTGTTTCTCATAAGGCATTATCCCTTCAATACGTATGTACTCTCTAAAAATACTCGAAATTTTTTGATTCATAGTAGTCCTAGCAGTAGAAACTGAAAGGGATTTTGGCAAACCAAAAGCTCTTATTCTCTTGCATCTAAGATTTTGGAACCATAATCCAGAAAGAGCTGGGTAACCTTTACGAGCTGGGTAACCTTTACGACTAATACCCATAATCCAGAAAGAGCTGGGTAACCTTTACGACTGGGTAACCTTTACGACTAATACCCATAATCCAGAAAGAGCTGGGTAACCTTTACGACTAATACCCACGGTGTCACAAGTCTCTACTATTTCATCTGGTTTCACAATGGTCCTTAAGTATCTTACCAACTCTTTGAGAGTAAGATCTCTCAAATTTGTATTCTCTGGAGATTGAAGAATTTTGACCAGGTCTGCCATGTTCATGGTTTCACAATGGTCCTTAAGTATCTTGCCAACTCTTCGAGAGTAAGATCTCTCAAATTTGTATTCTCTGGAGATTGAAGAATTCTAACGAGGTCTGCCATGTTCATGGTTTCCATGAGAAGCTTGATTCTCTCCTCATTAATTATGACGGATATTAAAACCTGAAATGTGAGAGACACATTTCTTTGCAAGGTGGAGTCTCCTCTTTTTAGCACCACTACTTTCAGACAACTCACTTATATTCTTCAAAGTTCTTATCCTCTCTCTGAATCCTCCTGGGGTTTCTTTCAAGTTTACTAGTTTCTCTTTCAAGGAGTGGTTTACAACTTCTAGCTCTCTAATCTTATCATAAAGCTCTAAAATAGTTTTTTGAGATGTTAATAAAGTTTCTTTTAGGTGATGCATTTGGATTGAGCACATAGAAGATGCAGAATATAACTTCATATAGTAGCCCAGAAAGCCAAGAAAACCATCTCCAACAAATCTAATTGATGAATATTTACAAATGGAGGAGGTCTACCAGTTGAAGGATCATTGAGATAAATACTTCCATCCTACCACAAATCAATGCGTTTTCTTCCCTCTAGTCATAATCTGTTTGCCTCATCTTTGTCCAACAATGCTCGGTGATGAATACTTCTCCAAGATAAGTAGACCTGATCTATGTTAATAGCAAGTTTGTATCTGCGTTCTCTTGCATTGAGTAAAGAGTTAGCGATATACATTAGAGCATAATCCACTATGCAAGCGTATAACATAAAATAATAGAAGAGAAGAAAAGAGAGAGAGAGAGAGAGAGAGAGAGAGAGAGAGAGAGAGAGAGAGAGAGCACTCAAATGATGATGAGAGGAAAAATGGACGTGTTTTGGTGGCAATATTTGCACAATAGACATTTCAAAAGTTCAAATAACACTGAGAATAACGACTCAAAAGTATCTCTGACATGATTTAAGAATGTTAGCATTTATTATGGCCCGTCTCTTAAATGCTCCAAAAGTACCTCTAAACGGCTAAATTTGGAGGTCTCAATCTACTAAAACCTCAGCTAATTAGTGTTTTAATAAAAACCTTAAAGGGCCCTTTTTTTTCGTTTTTGGCCCTAACGAGCACAAATGCACATGTTGAAATGAAATTTAAATACCTCCGAGCTCTCATCTTTCAGGGTCTCTTTGCTCCTTGTTGGCTAGTTGATCCCCCTTCCCTCGTGTTGCCGTGGTGTCTCCTCATGATCCTAGGTAATTGGAGCACTCAGGCACTACTTAACAATGCACACTGGGATGCTCGATGCGAAGCACCACTGGTCTCTCCTTTAGCCTATCGATGGCATCCTAGATCATGGATGCCACAGCTGATCGCAGAATGGTGCGATGGCATCCTCCAACAAATGTCCTACGAGGCCACTATCAATGAGTAGCTAGCGTAGCAACGTGAGGAGGAGCATGCAAAATGGATCCATATATATGATGTGTGAGTGCACCTTGCAAGCTGTGTGTGTGTCAATGTTAATGAGGGAAAGAGAAAAATGTGTGTGTGTGTGGGGGGGGCACGAATGATGATCCCTTTCGATTGTTTTCGTATTATAGTAAAACTTGATGAACTCCATTTGAGACCCTAGATAGTGATAAAGCAATTTACAAGAGAACTGGCCTCATTAGTGCTTATGAGAATAATATGGGGCATGAATGATGATCCCTTCCAGTTGTTTTCGTATTATGGCAAAACTTAAACAACCCCATTTGAGACCCTAGATAGTGATAAAGCAATTTACAAGAGAACCAGCCTCATTAGTCCAGACGTGCCCGAGGAGGGTGATATGATTTACTATAGCCTGATGAGGAGGGTGGGCCTTTTACAGACGACATGGGATGGAGGGTTTATTATACCTATCATCAATTAGTTAACCAAACCTATAAGGATGCCTTCAAACCATGGGATGGAGGGTTTATTATACCTATCATCAATTAGTTAACCAAACCTATAAGGATGCCTTCAAACCATGGGAAGAGTAGAAGGATAGAGATTTCATGTATGTGGTGGTGCAATGCATGCATGAGCTGTTCCCAAACCCACCACACATGCATTTTTCTAATGAGTGGGCGAAGAATCGCATAATAAAGATCCTCAATAATAGGAGGCCTTGCTCAAGGAGGTTTGCGAAAGATGGTTCATAAATGCCCGCCAATTGCACCATTAAGGAGTGGAAGAATGCGAAAAAAGAAGCCAAGGAGGTTACTCAACACCCTCAACAAAAGGTGGCGCATGCGAGTCAACTGCTAAATTACGGTGTGTGACAAAGTATGGATTTAGAGGAAAGGGAGATTGGCTTGCATGATTTGTAAGTTTTCTCTTTGCCATTTTTCACTAAGTTTAGTTCATTTGTCGTCATAAATTTCATATCTCATGCATGTTGTAATTTGTTGTTATATGAAAGGGTAACAAGTTGTTCCCAAATGTCTCGAGAGAATAGGTACCGCAACCATTACAATGAAGCCAATACTTTAAAGTGGCTCAAACACGAGGGAATGGTCACCAATGCAAATATCCAATGAGCGTAGCAAGGCAGCTTGTTGAGTAGTTGAACTAGAATTTTAATTATCACTCAATTTATTTTGCTTAATGTGGCTAACTTGTTTGCATTATATCACTATTAGCAAGAAGACGATGTTGAAAGTGATGATGATGATGAAGGTGGTGGTGCATGTGGTGAAGATGCAGATAAAGATGAAGATGATGCATTAATTTAGTTTTCAATATCTTCATCTTTATTCATTTTTAGACACGAACACCTTATGTAATTTGCAACTATGTATGTAAGTTGTAATATATTCCAAGATGTTATTGTATTGTAAATTTATGTGATTAAGTACTGTTTAAATAATGTGAATAAAAAAATATGGGGACAGAATGGGGGAGAGATGTAGAGACACATGTCCTCACACCTCACCCCCATATGTGTCCCTACATCTCTTCCCCATTTTGTCCTCGTTTCTTTTTCTTTTGCGCAGACAATCCACGGCTATAGCTGCATGCGACTATATACGCTGCTATAGGCGTGGCTATATATGTGATCATATGCAGGACTGTATAGCCACATACTCATAACCACACTGATAGCTGCGTCGTGAAGGTTTTTTCCCATATATGAATTCTTTTAAATTTGCATGACTCTAGACGTGGTTGTAATCTCTGTTTGTTGTAGTGCACCATGTATCACGCTGCGAGGTAGCGACAGATTGCGATAACGGTGCTCCTGTTGAGTAGGTATTTTAGTTGCCACCAAGTCTCTGATTAAAGAAGGGGAGACTATAATCCAAAACCATGCAGATCCATCTTACCTTTATATTCGGAAACTCTATCCCTCAGTGTTCGAGAATCCTTTTTCGAGTAACTTGACATGAATCCTTCTCACCATGGGTTGAAGAGGAAAAGGCATTTTTGAATAAGCATATTCTTCATAGTCTAATCCATTTACTACTTTTTTCAGAGCAAGCTTGAGGACAAAGAAAACCCAGCTTCTCCTAATATTGGAGATATCTACAACAAAGTATTACGTGTACTCTAAGAAATCAAGGAGCTAACTTGGCCACGCCGTTGTAATGTCGCTGGGCACAACAACAGGTAATGTTGCCTAATATTATTTTTGCTTATAAGAATAATGTGGGGCATGAATGATGATCCCTTTCGGTTGTTTTCACATTATGGAAAAACTTGAAGAACTCCATTTGAGACCCTAGATAGTGATAAAGCAATTTACAAGAGAACCGGCCTCATTAGTGCTCATAAGAATAATGTGGGGCATGAATGATGATCCCTTCCAATTGTTTTCATAATATGGCAACTTGAAGAACTCCATTTGAGACCCTAGATAGGGATAAAGCAATTTACAAGAGAACGTGGCTCATTGGTGCTTATAAGAATAATGTGGGGCATGAATGATGATCTCTCTTTCGGTTTGTTTTTTGTATTATGGCAAAACTTGAAGAACTCCATTTGAGACCCTAGATAGTGATAAAAGCAATTTACAAGAGAGCCGGCCTCATAAGAAGAATCTTGGCCATGAAGAAATACACGTTAGTGCAAAAAAATTTCCAAGGGGGATTGAAGCTCGTCGATTGTAGTGTGTACTGCTACTATTCAAGAGCTTAGCAAGATGGCAAGTCAGAGGATGCAGCTGTTTCCAGCTCCTCCAATCTAGACATTGTCCGCTGCTTAATCTCGACATGCTGCCATACCGCCAAGCCAATTTAATCTCGACATACCGCCAAGCCAATTTAAATTAATAATTATCCTATGTACTTTACCTAGATTGTCCACTCGGAAGCAGAGAGCCACCCAGCCTCCTTTGGGGATGCTTATAGTGTTGCTCAGGAGGGTCAACCAGGTCGAATGTGGCAGGATCACTAGTATTGTTGTAGTTTCCCACGCCCTGGCCTACCACGTAGAAGTTAAAGCCACGGAGGTGGATGGGGTGGCTCTCAGTGCCGAGAATGCCGGTGCCCTATGTAGGACGAGCTACACACTGGACTTAAATGGCAACAACCATGAGAGTCCTGCCCCTGTCTTTGCGCAGTGAGGTTATAGTTGAAGGACCTCATGGGGTTGTCCGGTAAGACTACTCCTCTCATTATCTTTGATACGATTATGCTTTGAGAACCCTCTTTCACGTGTGGCGGTGCTCACCGGAACCACAAGGAGTGCTTTTGCCAAAGCTTCATGAGATTTGGATTAGATTCAACTCACTCTGTTTCACCACGATAATGTCCCCATGCTTTGTGGAAAGTAAAGCTTTGATTTAATTTATACAATGTGAGACAAAAATGATCCACTTCAAACTCACATTGCATTGCATCTATAAGCTTACTCCCTTGATCACCAAAGTTTGTACATAATCGATCCATAAATCCCTTGTGCGTTTTACCTTGAGCATGAACATCCTTCTCATTGCTAGAAGGAGAAAAAAACTTTGCCGCATTTGAAAAGAGGCAAATTGGTAAATCTAGCATTTATTCCATTGATTAATTCACTAACAAATGCCTCCACTAGTAGAGTTTGGCAACAAAGAGTAACGCAAAGCATGCCTTTCAACACAACCGTCCTCTCAAACATAGACAAGTGCATGATTGTTGACCTTATTCAAAAACTCTCTTTAGTTCTTTGAACCATACCCAAATAGATTACCAAAATACCTCTTTTGAAGGAGCTAAATAACAACATCTAAGGCATTTGCAACATCCATGATATCCACATGGCCTTTTAGAAACTTCTTATTGAGAATGTTCATTTCATGCAATATATCCGCCATAAAATGAATCAAGAATTACACTTGAAACATTGTAGCAATGTTATAGAGATTTGCATCATTCTCCTTAAAGTCACTCAAGAGGGTAGGCATCGTATCCACTAATCTTTTCATAACTTTACCCCTTGAACACTGTGTATCCTTAGAACTTCTAAGGGTTTAAGACTAAATGCCTTCATCAACCTATCGAGATTCTTGTGACGTGTGGACCTTCCCACCCATGCATGAACTCTATTGGCAAAAGCATCCAAAAATCCAAATTCCACATATTTGTCACATGCATCCGAGACCACAAGCGCTTCATGATGAGCAACACAATGTACACCAATGACATGTGGCACTTTCTCTTGCAATTTGGCAAGCACTCCATTGTTCACACCTCTCATACATGAGGCTCCATCCGATGTAAACCCAATGAGCTTCGCAGCAAGAGACAAGCCCATTTCTTCCAAGAGAGTCATCAATGCATTGAACTTTGTTTGGGCTTTCCCATCATCCAACGGGAGCAAAGCCACAAACTTACAAGCGCATGGACCATTACCTTTGGGAAGCTGAATGGTTGTAGCCCCCTCTTTACCATAAGGGTTATTGATTCTTAATTCTTTACACCACAAGCATCTTACTCTTACTTTCCCATTTTTAGAAAAAGGATGTGCCCACATATGTATTTGTTTCCATTGCGGAATGAAAGTTCTTACCTTTTTTTCAAGCGGCTCAACATTGTCATGTTTCTCCCAAAGAGAACTTGCTTCGATAACTTCCTCATTCAAGTTAATGGCGTCCCTTCGCTTTAGGCCAAAAGCATCCTTGATATTCTTTTGCCTAGGATCATTTCTAGGTCTTTCAATCCGAGATGTCTTGTTGGTATTTGCTTCATTCATGTGATGATAGTTGAGACCTATTAAAATAAGACTAAAGTCTATCTTAATGAATTATATGATTAAATAGAAAAGAAAACCTTTTATTTTAAATAGAAAAGAAAACCCTTTATGATTAAATAGAAAAGAAAACCCTTAATGATACAAAGAAAACCCTTTATTTTAAATAGAAAAGATGGAGAGACGAAGATATAGCCACCACACACATATAGAGAGAGAGAGAGAGAGGAGGAGGCGGCGGGTAGGTCATTATTATAGCGTTGGTTGCAGGCTTTGCAGGGGTCGTAGACTCTGGAGTCTGCACTGTGCAGTGCTGCGCCGACTTGTCAAGCTCAGCTGAGTCATGGCACCAATGACCATGGTCGCCTCGAGATCCTACAGGGCCCAGGCTGCGTGCGCCAAGTTCCTATCCTCTGGAGTCTGTGCAGTGCTGCAGCTGAAGGCTCCTCTTCTCCCACATTTGTGTGTTTGTGCGCTCCCTCTTGGAAGAAGGTTTCTCACTAAAGGCGAAAAGTTCCCGACCCTCCACAGCTCACACACGCGGCTAGTCCCATATTACCAATCTGCCAGGTGCAGAGAACAGCGCAAGAGCCTGGAATTTGGAGAGCTCACCTGAGTGAAGGGGACATGTTGAGACTCGTGCTTTTCTCCTTTCTTTTCCTTTTCTTTTCTGTTGTCTATTATCAACCTTGAGCTCAGGCCGGTTGTACGCTCCTCTGCTGCGCTTTAAGTTAAACCCTCCTTCCCCCTCTCATTCACCACCCAGCTTCGAACTTAAGCTTGTCCTCTCTCACATAATCTAGAGTGATGCGCTCACCTCTTCAGCAGCCGAGATCAACTCACCCTCAAGGCTTGAAGGCTTGAACTTGCAAGTTGCAGCAATGTTGAATGCAACGGCCGGCCTGCTCAAGTGGTTGGTGAGGTTAGTAGTACTGAATGAGGCGGCCCCAGGGGCACATGGCAACTTATCTCTTATAACTTCCAAGTTCAAATTATTTTTCAAGAATGAAAGCTTCAAAGGCATGAAAGGCATGTAATATGTATGATGTATCTACTATCTGATATCATGTATGGGCCGCCCTGGCCAATTTGCATGGGTGGCTAGGTGAATTTGAAAATTGGCCTTCCACAGTTTGGAACAATTAGTCCAGGAAGACTTCTCCCTAACCTAGGTCTTGCCAAGCAGAAATAATTTTTATATTGGTCTTCCTGTATGGAAGACCAAATATTGAGCTTGGTTTTCGTTTGCAAACCAAAACTTTTAAAAGACTTCTGGTAGCAGCTTTAAGGACCCAAGATTACTTGGGAAGACTTCCATCTTTAGCACTGATATACAGTTCCACAATATTATGTCCTCTGCCAACAATCATCAATATATATATATATATATATATATATATATATAAATTTATAGATTCGAGAGCTCATGTAGATCTGTGAAATTACCCTTAGCCGAGCAATTATAGAGGGCACTCGGTTGCCCGTTGATCGTGTAGGCATCGGAGAAATTAGGGCCGGCTCCAAATCATAGAGCTTGCTTTATCACAGTTTCTGTGTCGGAATTCCACCCCTCACTTGTAAGTTGCAAAAATATATAACCGCATGTTACAAGCTATAAAAAATAATAAATTAGATGTGAGCATTGTCGTCCATCACATGATGATGATGGTGGCCAAAGTTATCTAATTATCAATTAAGGGGGGGGCTGAGCGTACGGAGGACAATAGGGATTTCTTTGGCAGGATAGGGGAACGGATAACTGTGTTGCACTTTTGGGAGGATGATGAAGGCCCCGTGCACACTAGAGTGCCTGTGCCTACCACATTGGCCGGTTACGGTAAAGTTGTAGAGGTAACTCTCGCCCGTCGGTCGGATGGATGGCCTTAGGTAATACTCTCCAATGTGGAAAGATGCCTTTTAATTGGTAGAGTAAAGGTTGACTGCGCCATGTGGTGATAGGAAATTCTGAAGCCTTGTATATATTCTAATTTGTGTGGCTAAGTAGTAAAGCAAAGTTTTTTACTATTCCAATGTGGAAAGATGCCTTTTAATTGGTAGAGTAAAGGTCGACCGCATCGTGTGGTGATAGGAAATTCTAAAGCCTTGTATATATTCTAATTTGTGTGGCTAAGTAGTAAAGCAAAGCTTTTTACTATTTAGTAATACTAGTGGATAACTCGTGCTTTGCACGTCTTCCGATACTCCAAATTTAAATTCTACCCAAACTTCCTCAAACCTCCTCCTCCTCTTCCCTAACCTCCACATTCTTGTCACATGAAAGTTTTGTCAAATTCTTCCTTAACATAATATATAGATATAGTACATTGCAGTATATATGTTTCGTTGTATTGAGAGAGGGAGAGAGACGAGACAAGAGACACTACTATACGCTCTGCAAGAATGAATCATATTAGTTAGAAATCACATATATATAGGCAAGACCTAGAGTGAGTTAGGGCTAAATATAGCTCCAACACCCCCTTTCAAATAAAGGTCTCCAGCTGCAAGTAAAAAAACCCTTGGGAGCACAAGGGAAAAACCCGAGCTCCTACCTATAAATGTACAATGCCACCTTAAAGTCCATGTGCAATTTGCTTCTATATAAAAAGTAGAGAGAATAAATGTGCATGATGTGAAATAATGTGTGAAGTGTCCTAAAGTCTATAGGCTATGTACAAGTCTACACAAAATTGACATGATGTGAGATGTGCTAATCTCCAAAAAGAGAGGCCGCCGCAACTCTAAGTTCTGATCGCAAAAGTGTAAATCGAGCTTCATGGAGTCCTTTGGTGAGAATTTCTGCAATCATTTGATCAGTTGGACAATATTCTACCATTATTGCTCCTTTCCTTACTTCATGTCGACGAACATAGTGATAATGAACCGCAATATGCTTGGACTTGCTATGTTGCCTGTAGTCCTTGGCTAGACTAATAGCACTTTGGTTATCACATCTAAGAGGAGTGCTTGAGGAAGGAGAATGACCAATATCAGCAAGCAATTATCAAAGTCAAACCAATTCACGAGCTTCTAAAGATGCAACTATATATTCAAACTCTGTAGTAGAAACTGTAATACAGCATTGTTTCTTGCTAGCCCAAGATACCAAACAGCCATTGATAAAGAAGCAATTACCATTAGTGGATCGCCTGGACAAGTTAGAGCTTGCCCAATCAGCATCTAAATAAACCAAAAGATTAAGAGAAGTTGATGAAGATATGTCTTCTTGACAGCGATATACATGTCCGAAATCTGCAGTGCCCTTCAAGTACTTCAAAACATGTTTAGCTTGAGACCAATGTCTTCTAGATGGAGAGGACAAGCATTGTCCTAACAAATTTGCTATAAACAAAATATGAGGACGAGTGCTCATGCCCACAAATTGAAGACAACCAACAAGATTAGCATACGGTTGATTTAAAGCTAATGATTCAGTCTCAATATTTGCAGAAGTACTCCTAGTAGAGCTTGCAAGACAAGGAGTGTTTGCCGAATGTGCAATAGCCAATCCAAACTTTTGAACAATATCTTGGATAAACTTTGTTTGATGAAGAAGAAAAATACCATCGTGATGATACCTTTGAACTTGAATACCAAGGCATGAATGGATGTCACCAAGATCCACCATATCAAAGGTTGAGGATAAAAACTTTTTTACTTGTTGCATGAAAGATAGATTATTAGACACAAGTACAGTGTCATCAACATAAAGGGACAATATCACAAAATGGTTATCCACATTGCGCTTGATATAAATATTTGGATCATCAGAGAAGCAAGAAACAAACCCCTAAGATGTGAGAAATTAATCAATCTTGATGTACCATGATCGTGAAGCTTGTTTTAGTCCATAAAAAGCACGGTGGAGTTGGCATACAAGATGTTCCTTTTCAGGAATTGTAAATCCTTCAAGTTGCTCCAGATATATTTCCTCCTTTAAGTCTCCATTAAGAAAAGCCATCTTAACATCCATTTGATGTATTTCCAAATCAAACTGAGTGAGTTGCAAAAGCTAGTAGTACTCGAATGCTTGTACTACGAACTACGGGTGAAAAAGTGTCATGATAGTCAATCCCTGCAATTTGTGAGTATCCCTTTGCAACTAAACGAGCTTCGAATTTATCAAAGGATCCATCTGCCTTTGTTTTAGTCTTGTAAATCCACTTACATTTGATAGGAGTATGATCAGAAAAGGTAGATTGGTAAGAACCTATGTACCTTTCGAGATCAAAGACTCATATTCATCTTCCATGGCTTCCTTCCATTGTTCCTTTTGTGAGAGGACATAGCTTCTGTGTAAGTTGAAGGATCTTCACAAATAGCCAATACGTGATTAAAGGTTTCAAGATCATCATCATATATGTGATTAAAGGTTTCAAGATCATCATCATATACATGATTTGCACTGTGCTCAAGTTCAATAGGAAGATCAACATAGATATCAAGATTTGTAGTAGTCTCCTTTGAAACCGTAGGATGAACATCAATAGACTTGTCTCCAATATCCATCAAAAGAGTGTTGTCATCATGTAAATCATTGTCCAAAAGTAGAAAGGGAAAAGAAGTGAGTAATGTTTTTGTATCATCAGCATCATCTGTGGACCATGAACTTCCCATCAATGAATATAGCATCTCGACTAACAATTACCTTTTGAGAGACTTGTGACCCTTTGGGTTGTCAGAATAACCAATAAAAATAACCTTCAAACCTGAAGTTTCTAGCTTGTGTCGTGTCTCTTTTGCGATATGAATATAAGCAATACACCCAAAAGTCTTTGAAATGTGCAATAGAAGGAGTTTGGCCTGTCCAAGCTGTGATTGAAATCTTACCAGAAGGTGCAGTATTTGGAAGATGATTTTGAACAAAAACGGCTGTCAATACTGCTTCTACCCAAAAAGGAGCGAGATAATCCAGAATGAATAAGCATGCATCTGATTGCATTCAAAATTGTATGATTCTTTCGCTTTGCAAATCCATTCTGTTGGGGAGAATATGGAATGGTATACTCATGGTGGATGCCGTGGTTGATGCAATGATCATGAAATAAGTTAGAAATATATTCACTACCACCATTATCAGTTCGAAGAATTACGACTCTTCGACCAGTGTGATTCTCCACATATATTTGGTACCTCTTAAATGTGTCCAATGCTTCTGATTTATGTCGTAGCAAAAAGACATTTGTATATTGTGAAGTCATCAATAAAAGTAATGAAGTAACGGTAGCAAGACTTGGATGGAGGAAAGGGTCCACAAATATCAGTATGAATGAGATCCAAAAGATTATTTGAATGAATATTTGTAGACATTGGAAATGGCTTACGACGATGGTGTTTGCCTAGAGCACAATATTCACATATCCCCATATGCGGGTGAGATTTGAGGTCCATACCTCTCACAAGATCATGATATCAAGAAGCTTTGAGAAATTTGAGTGAACAAACCGATGATGCCATAGCTTACAATCTAGATCTCCTAAAGCTATAACAACATTTGCAACATCCTCATTCAATGAAAGTTCAAAGAGATTACCATGTCGAGGAGCAACCGTAATAGTGGTGCCATCCTTTTCGATGCGACACTTTGTATTATCAAATCCAACAAATAGACGAAGATCCACTAGCCGTGCAATAGAAAGTAAGTTTCTTTGTATATCAAGAACATATAAAACTCCTTGCAGTATTTTGGTTGAGAAAGAAGTTCCCAAATACAAGTCGCCAATACCCATTACTTGGCAAGTTATATTATTAGCAAGATAAACCACTTTCTTGATAGGAATTGGATGATAATTGTGTAACCATTGCAATTGATATGTCATGTTGCCAGTAGCACTAGAATCAATAATAAAGAGAGAACCATCACGAACATGTAGTACCTTTTTTGGAGAGACATTATAATGAACCAAATTAGCCTCTTGATGAACATTGTATTCATCATGAGGATTTTGTTGAGTAGCATAAGCTTGATTTCAAGCTTCATCACTCATAACGCCTCTTGAAGCATCGACTGGATGAATGCCTTGTGCTCCCATAATATTCATAGGTTATAGAAGAGGAAGAACCCCTTGATAAACGAGGTTGCTTATTTGTAATACCGTGTTCTTCATCGTACTCTCATGCCCAACATTCAGATAACAAGTGACCAGTTTTGTCACAATAAGAACAACGCTTTTGAGGAAATCTCAAACGAGAAGAATTACCTCCTCTTTGGAAGCCACGAGATGTAAATTGGGAGGAGAAAGAAGGACGTTGCTGAAATGGACGTCTCTGGATAGCAAAGGCTGTCTCTGATTCTGTGTACTCTTGGGCAATCATCATGACCATTTCATGAGTTACCGATGTCTGTGAGACGATCATGATGTTGAGAATATTCAATCAAAGAAATACATGTATGCTCAAAGTCAATTCCATCCTTGTTAGATAATATAGTGGCAATATTATCATACAAAGGATCCTTCACCGTATCAAGAAGGTGTGTAACCAATTGAGTTCGCGGAATAGGATCCCTGCAACAGTTTTCTTCTCAAACATAGTGATAAGATAGTTCCATATAGCATATGACGTGGATAACAGATAAACATCTAGCATGAGTGAATCGTTAAGGGTAGAAAGTATATATCGAGATGAGCAGCCTTATCACGATGAATCCAATGTGCATGATCAATTTTCCACTGTTCAAAAATAGGACCTCGGGTAATAATAACATCATTCTAAAGTGGATCAATAGGTTGAGGAGGTGCAAGAATACCAAGAATAATATCTGGCAATTTGTCTCCTTCCAAAATTAATAGCCTCTTGTATTTCCAACCAGGAAATCCTTGGCCTTGGAAAAGAGGAATAGAATGCTGCCCAGAAGGAAATCCGTTAACAAATATGGTATTTGCCATGTTTGGTTGTGAGAACACGTACAAGATAAGATCGCAGAACTTACAGACCATGTATGAGATATGAGAAATGTAGCCAAAAATAGGCTTGCACCAGATGACGAGCATAAAGTGATTGTGTAAAGAATAGAACGTGAACCAAAATTAGAACTCTAAAAGTGGAGACCCGTGTCTCATGCTCGTAACAAAACTTAGAGGTCCATAAAAGATGAAAATAATAATAAGAAAAAGCATCGCGTTAAGAAAAAGCACCACGTTATGACGTAACTTACACGGCAAGTTTTATATCTAATTGTAGCTTGTATAGCAAGCATCCGTCTCAAGCTTTCATGGAAAGCTTTCACGATCAAATCTTGATTACGACGACTCAGAGACAACTACCTGTTTGCTCTCACAAAGAACCTGTTTTACTGTTTTAGATGCAGTTTTCTTGAACTGTCCTAACTTTTGACTCAGAACTCCAATTGACAAACTGCTTCGATAGGATTTACCAGCACTATACAATCTACTTTTGGTTTTAAGGACACGATTAAGAAA
Source organism: Cibotium barometz (assembly GCF_041138505.1). Lineage (NCBI taxonomy): Eukaryota > Viridiplantae > Streptophyta > Polypodiopsida > Cyatheales > Cibotiaceae > Cibotium > Cibotium barometz. The sequence continues at coordinate 26,183,242 of NC_141076.1, read as the reverse complement.
TAATTCTAATTACAACAAGTGGAGCTATGAAATCATGTAGGCAACATATAATCAAAGAACCAATCAACCTACGCAAAACTGTTACCCTACACAAAACTGTTACCAAAGATCAATCTTGTAAGACATGAAATCATAATCATAAATTGAACAAGAAGACGTAGATGCTTCCCTTATGATTAGAATCGCTCTTATACCATGTTGAGAGAGGGAGAGAGACAAGACAAGAGACACCACATATGCTCCACAAGAATAAATCATATTAGTCACAAGTCACATATATATAGGCAAGACCTAGAGTGAGTTAGGGCTAGCTATATATAGCTCTGACACACTGTCCATGAGATTTCAAGACGTCATTATATAGAAAACTATTTTCAATTAGATATGTGATTTTCCTCTTCTTCCTTCATCAATCTAGTAGGAAAGCTGGGTTTCATCTAGGAGATTCAAACGTGTTCCAACTACTCTATACAATTGTTTTCTCTCAAATTGATGAAAAATGGTTCTAGTACTCTTTGAAATTCCACTAAATAATCTCTTAGATAGTGAGAGAGAGAGATAGAGAGAGACATAGAGAGATGTTACGGCTACTAAAACAACTATGAGACCAGAAAACAAATAGTGCAAGTGAACGAGTCACACAACAAAAACTAGTCCACATGAAAGGACAAAACAATGCAGCTTCTACATGGAAGGAAAACTCAATGTCGCTACTCAAAGCTAGGACCCATGCACTATGGAATCAGAGCCTTGCTTTTGATCCACTCTCTTGCATTTTCTTGGAAATCTTTTGAGTGTTCTTGATTTTCTTGATGTTTTGATTTTTGTGGTGAGGCTATGCATTTTTTTTGCCTTTCTCATGGTTTTTTGGAGACTCATCAAACACATAATGCCTAGTCAATACTTGCTATGGTGGATGACTAAGGCATAGTTGGAGCCCTCTTTGAAACTCTATGGGGAGCTATTTCTTGCACAATTTTGTCCATGAGGAAACCATGAAGCTATCCATGTTTTTGGTTGATTGAGAAGATCGAGATGCCAAAAAATGCAAAAAATGCTTGCTAATGCAAATACTAAGAGTAAGCAAGTCCCTAATCTCATCAATGCTTCAATTTCTTCTTCTCTTGCATATTAGGGATTTCATGAAAAATTTAGGGTTCTTCATCAGATTTTGGAAAAAATTCTTCATCAATCCTCCTTTTCATGCTTGGCTACATTCATATGTGATTAGCTGTTGCATGAATAGGGGATTTCATGGGAATTTTCATTTTCTTGGAAAAAAGAGGGTTTGGGATCAGCTTTTTTATGAAATATTTACATAATGAGACCAGCCCAACCTTCCTCTACCTATACATGTGTTCAATGTTTGATTTCAATCAAGATTTAGGGTTTCTTGGCCCACTTGAATGATTTGGGATTTTCTTGAAAATTAGGGTTTTCACTTAAAATTTTTGATATCCAGGGTGTTAGTTCTCTTCTCCTATCTCTCCTCTACCCTTTCATATCATTAATTTGCAATAATGATCACAATTTTAGGGTCTCGTAAAGAGACATAGGGTTTTGGAAATTGCCTTCAAGATTAGGGTTTGTGGTGGGATTTCTTGAGTTTTCAATCTACAATCCTTCTTTCCTTTATCTTCTCTATACAATCATGCAGCACTGCTTGATTAATTTGGCCAAGGGCATTAGGGTTTCGGTAGAAAACAAGGTTTACAAAAAAGTCTTGCATATCATGGGATTTTCATCATTCCCTTGCATATAGCTTGCATTGCTTTGAACCTCTACTTGCTCTTTATCATTCTCTCATATTTTCCCAATCATTTTACCCTATACATGCAAAGAAGTCAACAATTGCAGTGAAATAAAAGAAGAGTATGCAATCATTGTGCTTATTGCATTTGTTATGCCTTGTGAGGGCATGGTTCGTTTCTTTTTGATTGGATGACTATTGCAAGCCTTGGAGAAAAGGATTTTGAGGAAGAAAGTGTAAGAGGAGCATAATGCAAGCATGATTACATGCTAAAGTTATAATGCTCATGAGCATGAGTACATCATAATGCAAGCATGATCACATATTAAAGTTGTAATGTGGATGAGAATGAGTACATGTTTGGAATTGTAAGCCATCAAACACTTTAATGTCTTTACATTGTTAAATTCTCAATCGAATTGTACAAGTTCAATTCAATCAAGTACTAGAGTCTAGTATGTGAGAGGGTACCCTTGGCATTGGTGGAGAGCCAAGGAGCAGAGTGGCTTGAACTCTCCTTGTTGTGAGTGCTTTTGGAAAAGCGAAACGTAGGGGGATAAGGTACATGGTGTTCCAGACATGGCCTCAACTCTTTTGGCCCCTAGTGTGGTGTCCTCTATGGATTTGTCTTCTTCTTTTATCTAGCATGCTTATGTGTATTTTCAGTTCTCAAGATTGATAAGATTATCGTGTTTACAGTTGCCCTTTCATTTACAATAGCCACCTATTCCGCAACAATCTTTGCATCCAAGATATTTGGTGGAGGTTTCGTGTTCTAATCTATGAATGGGGGTTATCCTCAAGGGGGCATGGGAATGCAAGGGAATTTTGGTGCATAGTGGCTTGTTTGGAAACATGGGAGGGTCAGTAGGACTGCATGGTATTTAGGGTGTGGGAACTGGAAGTGTTGACCCTAGTATGGGCATGAATTCAAGGGGAAGCAATCTTGTAAAGCCACTTCCTAGTGCACCTTGCAAGCTATGTGTGTCAATGGCAATGAGGGAAAGAGAAAAATGTGTGTGTGTGTGGGGAGGGGACCTGTGTAGAGAGAGAGAGCGCTTGCTTTCTTGCTGTAGAACGCGGATGGGCACGAAGTGGAAGCGTAGGGCTCTAGGGCACTCTGAATGTGCGGAGCAATGGGTGATTAGGTGGAAGTGGCTATGAGGGCAACAGGCGAAGCATGGAGACAGATGAGAGGCTAGATAGAGAGGGGAGAGGAGAGGCTAGGGTGGTCTGAGCTGACAACAGAGTGGGCTGGGTAGGATTTTTCCAATATTATAGTGGTAGCTCCAAGCGAAAAACGAAAGTTTCTTTTGGGAGATATGCAAGATGAAGTCGATGGTAATACCGATACTATGCATCTCTTTTTTTTTAAAAAAATGAGGACACTAAGTGTCAAGATAAATGATGCTAATACTGACACTATGCGTCTCTTTTTTTTTAAAAAAATAGACGCTAAGCGTCATCATAAATGATGCTAAGCATTGATCTCGACATATGGACGCTAATAATCGATGCTATGGGGACTCAAATGTACTAGTGTGAATGTCTCCCACAAGCATTACAATGAAGCCGAGACTTGAGAGTGGCTCAAATGCAAGGGAGTGGTGACCGATGCAGATATCCAATGAGCTGAGTAGGGCAGCTTGTTGAGTAGTTGGACCTAAATTTTAATTATCACTCAATTTATTTTGCTTAATATGGCTAATTTTTTGCATTATATCACTATTTAATGCAGAAGATGCTGTTGAAAGTGATGATGATGATGAAGGTGGTGGTGCACGTGGTGAAGATGTAGGCAAAGATGAAGATGATGCATTAATTTAATTAATTTCGATATCTTCATCTCTATTTATTTTTGGACATGAACACCTTTTGTAATTTGCAACTATTTATGTAATTTGCAATATAATTCAGGAAGTTATTATATTGTAATTTTTAAAAAATATTTTAAGTGTTTTAAAAAATGCGATTAAGTAGTGTTTAAATAATGTGAATATAAAAATATGGGGATAGAATGGGGGAGAGATATGGAGACACATGTCCTCACATCTCTCCCCCATATGTGTCCCTAGATCTCTTCCCCATTCTATCCTCGTTTTTTTTAACACACAGCTCGCGGCTGTAGCCACATGCAACTAGTCATACACGTTGCTATAGGCGTGGCTATCTACGTGGTCATATGCGTGGCTATAGCCATGTGCTCATAACTCCCTGATAACCATGATGATAAATGCGTGAAGATTTTTTTCCATATATAGATTCTTTTAAATTTGCATGACTATAGACATGGTTGTGCTCTTGGTGGTTTGTTGTAGTGCACGATGTATCATGCTCCGAGATAGTGGCAAATTGCGACAACGATCCTCCTATTGAGTAGGCATTTTAGTTGCCACCAAGTCTCCGATTAAAGAAGGGACGAGTATCTAAAACCATGCAGATCCATCTTACCTTTATATTCGGAAACTCTATCCCTTAGTGTTCCATAATCCTTTTCGACTAACCTGGCATGAATTCTTCTCACCATGGGTTGAAGAGGAAAAGGCATTCTGGAATAAGCAGTTTAATCCATTTACTACTATTTTTGGAGCAAGCTCGAGGACGAAGCAAACCCGGGTTCTCCTAATATTGGAAATATCTACAACAAAGTATTACGTGTACTCTAAGAAATCAAGGAGCTGACTTGGCAGCGCCCTTGTAACGTCGCTGGGTGCAACAACACGTAATGTTGCCTAATATTATTAGTGCTTATAAGAATAATGTGGGGCACGAATGATGATCCCTTCCGGTTATTTTCATATTATGGCAAAACTTGAAGAACTGCATTTGAGACGCTAGATAGTGATAAAGCAATTTACAAGAGAACCAGGCTCATTATGAGAATCATGTAGGGCATGAATGATGATCCCTTCCACTTGTTTTCGTATTATGGCAAAACTTGAAGAACTCCATTTCATGAGACCCTAGATAGTGATAAAGCAATTTACAAGAGAGCCGGCCTCATTAGTGTTTATGCGAATAATATGGGGCACGAATGATGGTCGCTTCCGGTGTTTTCGCATTATGAAAAAACTTGAAGAACTCCATTTGAGACCCTAGATAGTGATAAAGCAGTTTACAAGAGAACCGGCCTCATTAGTGCTTACAAGAATAATGTGGAGCACGAATGATGATCTCTTCCGGTTGTTTTTCCGTATTATGGCAAAACTCGAAGACTTCCATTTCAGACCCTAGATGGTTTTACTAGAGAGCCAGCCTCATAAGAAGAATCCCGGCCATGAAGAAATGTACGTCAGTGCAAAGAGTTATCGAAGGAGGATTGAAGAGAAGCTCGTCGTCGATCATAGTGTGTACTGCTGCTATTCAAGAGCTTAGCAAGATGGCAAGTCGGAGGGCGGGGGCTGAAGGGCCTGCTTTGGTCCAATGCCATTTGTGACAAGGAAGGTAGTGCCCAAACCCCAACTCGTGTGGATCTCCAAGTGGCAGTGCATGAACCACACTCCTGCAACATTATGCATACGGTCCGTCAGCAAGAGAGTACAGCTACAAGCTTAGCAGCAGCGGCAGCAGAGTTTATTGTAGGGCACATCTACGTCGAGCTATAATATTGATAATTATAGTGTGTACTTTACCTGGATTGTCCGCTCGGAAGCGGAGAGCCACCCAGCCTCCTTTGGGGACGTTTATAGTGTTGCGCTCGGGAGGGTCGACCAGGTTGAATGTGGCGGGATCACTAGTATTGTTGTAGTTTCCCACGCCCTGGCCTACCACGTAGAAGTTGAAGCCGTGGAGGTGGATGGGGTGGCTCTCAGTGCCGAGAATGCCGGTGCCCTGTAGGACGAGCTGCACACTGGAGTTAAATGGCAACCAGGAGAGTCGTGTCCCTGTCTCTGGAGCGAGGTTCTTGGGTGGTGGTCCAGTATAGTTGAAGGACCTCACGGGGTTGTCCGGAAAGCTAGTGTGAAAGACAATATTTGTGGTGTTGGTGGTCCGATTCTTCTTGATGATCGTTGATTTGTCGAAGAACAAGGACTGGAGGAGGGCGGTGTTGGGAAGGCTAAACGAAATGTTGTTAACAGCGGCTGCAAACTTGCCTCCGGAGGGTCCCTGGCATACCTTGCCGTGAGGGCAAGGTTTTCTGGCCAAGCCCACAGTGAAGAGCAAGTGGCGGTCTAACTTAAGGGGCACGGTTACCGGGAACTCGTTGGAGTTGAGGCTTCTAAGACTAGCGCTGAAGTTGTTGGCCAAGGCAGTGTCATTGTAAGGAGGAAGGGCAGGCAAGAGGACCGGCCGCCGCAGCTTGGTCGAGGAGGATCCCACATACTCCACCACTGAGGTGGCCGTGGTATTGTCGAAGGGCACTGTGGGACCCGCGGAGTTGTATGCTCTCACCGCCAGTAAGTATCTTCCTGTTGGCTGATCCGCATTGAGGAGAACATTAGTGGTCTGCCCAGGCGCGATGAGGATGGTGCTGGTCTTGAAGGGCTTGGTGTAGGTGGCATCGATCTCCACCACTGTTAGAGTATGGTTAGCGATGCTGAGGAATAGCTCGTCGTTGAGGGCGGCATTGATGATCCGGAGTAGGTAGGTCTGGTTCTGTGCCACCGGAAGCTTAAACATATCTGCAATTATACCAAATTAATGTATAACTAAAGTTGTATATAAATATACAGTTCCCCGCCGCAATCATCAAAATGTAAATGTATATATATATATATATATTTGTAGATCCGAGAGCTCATGTAGTACTGATCTGTGAAATTACCCTTCGCCGAGCAATTGTAGAGGGCGCCGGGCTGCCCATTGATCGTGTAGGCATCGGAGACATTAGGGCCGGCTCCAGACCGTAGAGCTTGCTTTATCACAGTTTCCGTGTCGGAATTCCACCACTCACCTGTAAGTTGCAAAAATATATAACCGCGTGTTACAGCTATAAAAAATAATAAATTAGACGTGAGCATTGCCGTCCATCACATGATGATGATGGTGGCCAAAGTTATCTAATTCTCGATTTTTGGGGGCGGGGGGGCGTACCGAGGACGATAGGGATCTCTTTGGCAGGATGGGGGAACGGATAACTCTGTTGCACCTTTGGGAGGATGATGAAGGCCCCGTGCACAGTGGAGCGCATCCAGGAGATGTGCGCGTGCCAGAAGAGCGTGCCACGCTGGCCGGTTACGGTAAAGTTGTAGAGGTAACTCTGGCCCGGCTGGATGGGGCACTGCGTGATGTAGGAAGGCCCGTCGAACCATCCAGACCGCAGCTGACGGACGCCATGCCTTCAATATAAGTATTGAATATATTAGAAAACCATTATATTTTATAAATATATATAGCTTGGCTTGCCAGCTACTGACCACCGATAATTTACCAGTGGATAGTGATGTTCTTGTCGGGCATCTCGTTGCTCACTTTGATCAGCACACGCTCCCCCTCTCGCACGAACAGCGTCGGCCCTGGAAACTCGTCGTTCACCGTCACCATCCGCTTGGTTTGGCAAAGCCGAGTAAAGTTGCTGTACTTCACCTGCACGTGCATGGCGCATTGTCAAAGTGATAAGCATGCTACCCATTAAATTAGCTTGATGAACGCAAATTGAGAGAGAGAGAGAGAGAGAGAGAGAGAGAGAGAGAGACAGACAGACAGACTTACATGGAATTCAAAGCGGCTGATATTCGAGCTCTTATCCGCGTGCAGCTGTGCTCCATGAAGAGGAGGGAGAAATGCTACCGCCGCAACGACGAGCAAGATGGAAGCGATAAGGTGCGCCATGCTTAATTATGCTTGCTTGTGGATGGCTGCGCCAACAGTCCACTAAATGAGGACTTTGGCTTCCACGACGTCGTTGGACGTCATGACCGCGTGCGCCCAGCTATATAGGCACGAAAGAAGAAGGTTGGTTATCGGTCTCAGTACCAACTGCGCCCCAGCGCTGCAGTGGGTGGCAGGTGCTCTTTTCTCATCGCAGTTGCTTCAAGCCATCAGCCATATCTTCCGGCATACCATGTTACTCCCTCTAAGAAAATGCCTTAGGTATTACTCTCCATATCTTCCGGCAAACCATGTTACTCTCTCTAATAAGAAAATGCCTTAGGTATTACTCTCCACTGTCGGAAGAAATTCGGAAGCCTTGTATATATTCTAATTTGTGTGGCTACGTAGTAAAGCAAAGCTTTTTATTATTTAGTAATACGAGTCGGTAACTTGTGCTTCGCAAGTCTTCTGAGATTCCAAATTTAAATTCTACCCAAACTTCCTCAAACCTCCTCCTCCTCTTCCCGAACCTCCACATTCTTGTCACGTGGCAGCTTTGTGAAATCCTTCCTTAAGATAATATAGAGATAGAGTACGTCGCATTATATCTGTTTCGTTGTTCAAGAGATTTCAAGACATCATTATATAGAAAACTATTCTCAATCAGATATGTGATTTTCCTCTCGTATATAATAAATTTCAGTATCTATATAGTTCTTCCTTCATCAATCTAGTAGGAAAGTTAGGTTTCAACTCCAAGAATTAAACATGTGTTCCAACTACTATAGACGATTGTTTTCTCTCAAATTGATGAAAAATGGTTCTAGTACTCCTTTGAAATTCCACTAAATAATCTCTTGGAGAGAGAGAGAGAGAGAGAGAGAGATGCTACGGCTATGAACAACTATGAGACCACAAACAATTAGTGCAAGTGAACGAGTCACAACACAACAAAAACTAGTCCACATGAAAGGACAAAACAATGCAACTTCTACATGGAAGGAAAAATCAATGTGGCTACTCAAAGCTAGGACCCACGTACTATGGAATCAAAGCCTTGCTTTTGATCCACTCTCTTGAATTTTCTTGGAAATCTTTTGAGTGTTCTTGATTTTCTGGATGTTTTGGATTTTCTTGATTTTCTGGATTTTCTTGATCAAGAAGATGGATATGGTGACTTTGGATTGGTTGAATTTCTTTTTCTTTGTTTGTTCCTAAGCTTTTGGGGCCATGGGCTTAATGGGGACCTAGTTTTTTGGGGAAGCCGCACCAAAGTTAAATCTCACGACCAAAATTGGGGAAAAACCTCACTAATCAAGATTAGAGAGACTAATCAAAATGCTTTTTTTCTTTTCTCTCTTTTCTATGCTTGATCTTCAGAGCCATGGAGCTTCAGTCTAGGGTTTGAAGCTAACAAAAGCTTAGGGTTATGAATGGGGTAGATGAAGGCTTCATCACAAGCTCTTTCTTGGCTTCCTTCCCATGTGATGAAGCCTTTCTCATGGTGTTTTGGAGACTCATCAAACACAAAATGCCTAGTCAATACTTGCCTTGGCTATGGTGGATGACTACGGCATAGTTGGAGCCCTCTTTGAAACTCTGTGGGGAGATATTTCTTGCACGATTTTGTCCATGAAGAAACCATGAAGCTATCCACGTTTTTTCTTGATTGAGAAATGGAGACTCAAACAAATGCAAAAAATGCTTGGTAATGCAAATACTAAGAGTAAGAAAGTCCCTAATCTCATCAATGCTTCAATTTCTTCTTCTCTTGCGCATATTAGGGATTTTATGAAAAAATTAGGGTTCTTCATCAAATTTTGGAAAAAATTCTTCATCAATCCTCCTTTTCATGCTTGGCTATGAATAGGGGATTTCATGGGAATTTTCATTTTCTTAGAAAAAAAAGAGTTTGGGATCTACTTTTTCATGAAATATTTGCATAATGAGACCATCCCAACCTTCCTCTACCTATACATGTGTTCAATGTTTGATTTCAATCAAGATTTAGGGTTTCTTGGCCCACTTGAATGATTTGGGATTTTCTTGAAAATCAGGGTTTCCACTTAAAATTTTTGAGATCCAAGGTGTTAGTTCTCTTCTCCTATCTCTCCTCTACCCTTTCATATCATTAATTTTCAATAATGATCACAATTTTAGGGTCTCGCAAGAAATAGGGTTTTGGAAATTGCCTTCAAGATTGCAGTTTGTGGTGGGATTTCTTGAGTTTTCAATCTACAATCCTTCTTCCCTTGATCTTCTCTATATAGTCATGTAGCACTACTTGATTAATTTGGCCAAGGGCATTAGGGTTTTGGGAGAAAATAGGATTTAGTGTAAAATTCTTTCATATTATGGGATTTTTATGATGGGATTTTTATCATTCCCTTGAATATAGCTTGCATTGCTTTGAACCTCTACTTGCTCTTTATCATTCCCACATATTTTCTCAGTCATTTTACCTTATACATGCAAAGAAGTCAACAATTGCATTGAAATAAAAGAAGAGTATGCAATCATTAATGCTTATTGCATTTGTTATGCCATGGTGAGGGAATTGTTGGTTTCTCTTTGATTGGATGACTATTGCAAGCCTTGGAGCAAAGGATTTTGAGGAAGAAAGTGTACAAGGAGAATAATGCATGCATGATCACATGCTAAAGTTGTAATGCTCATGAGCATGAGTACATCATAATGCAAGCATGATCAAATGTTAAAGTTGTAATGTTGATGAGCATGAGTACATGTTTGGAATTGTAAGCCATCAAACACTTTACTCTCTTTACATTATTAGATTCTCAATCAAACTGTACAAGTTCAATTCAATCAAGTACTAGAATCTAGCATGTGAGAGGGTACCCTTGGCATTGGTGGAGAGGCCAACGTGGAGCATGGCTTGAACTCTCCTTATTGTGAGTGCTTTTGGAAAAGAGAAAAGGAGGGGGATTAGGGACATGGTGTTCTAGACATGGCCTCAACTCTTACCATTAGATTTCAAACTTTAGTAAGAGGGTGACGTGAGGGGGGTGAGAAGGCTTGGTCGAGAGATCGGCAAGTAAAATATCTCCATCGACTTGCTACATTGAATCAAATGGGCAATGGTTTAAACATACATGTGTTTTGAAATGCAATTGACAATCAATGGGATTTTATAAGAATGCATAGTTGGCATTATTAGGCACATTGGTATTGATATAGTGATTGAGATTGGTTCATAAATGCACCAAGGTCATGCTAAAATCTAGTCGAATTCCCTTGATTGGATGCTAATTGGATTCATATTGATGCTTTGGATATGTCGGGATGCAAACATACATTGATTTTCAAGTTGGTTGCTTGTAGTTGACAATTTGACATAATCTATAATTTTTAAAAAAGTGTGATTGAGTCCAAAGGGTTTTGAACTAAACCTAAATTGAATATTGGGGGTTATTCCATATCATTAGGGCTTCCTATAGAGCCCTCAATCACTCCGTTTGGTTTCTGGGTGGTTAAGGAGCTACACCCATTTCTCTATCGACGCTGTTTGGATAGAATTTGAACCAAGTCTCGGATCATAAATTTAGCTTCACCATTTTGTTCTCCACTTTCCAAATACCTTAACCAACCAGTTTCAACTTATTTGGAGAATTCAAGTCCAAGCGGTGGACCAAGCTATCACTATTTGACTTGCCAGAAAAAGTTAAAACAGAGGCATATAGAGAGTTGACTGAACCAAAAGTGTCATCATAGGCTTACTCCTTATCCTAATAACTTCCTATAGAGCCCTAGAACACCCAGATATGAAACTCATATATCATTCTATTGCAAACTTACCAAAACAGTCCTACTATGGCGGTAAGTCGAGGAGGTAGACCTAGAAAGCTATCTTTGGTAAGGGATGATATGGGAGGGGAGGAATTGATGAAACACTGCACTATGGACACAATGGAAGAGATTGAAGAGAAAATGGTTGGGGGAAGTACTAATAAAAATGTCTCTCAATCCATAGGTCAAACTTAGACTAAGGGAGTTGAAGTGGATGCTGATTGGGAAGTGCTCATAAGCACACCTCTCAAAGTTTGCAAGCCATTTCAAATGATACTCTCTCGGAAGTTCTTGTGAATAAACTTGATTTTTAGCCACTCATGGATAGATTGGATATCATTGACCAAACCTGGAATTCAATTTTTGAGTCTATGACTACCAAAATGGGAGCCATTGAAGATCAAATTAGATCAATCTATGAATCAACACCATGAAGAAGCCAATGTGGATAGAATTGGTGGGAATCATGAGGGTAAGCAACCTTTGCATGAAGTTGTTTATTGTGGTCACAAGGGAGGTAAACAAGCTATGAAAGAGGCTTCTATGAAGGCTCCTTCATTTGGATTTATGATGGATGCTAGGAAACCTCTCATAAAGGATTTGACGTCTTCTTCATTTCAGCTTGGTAATTCTCAAGTGAATAGAAAACCACCATAAGATTCATTCAAGCCTATGTATTCATGATATGGAGATGCCAAGAGGATACTATCTTATTCAAAAGCAAATCAGTCCATGTTAGATGAGGAGATGCTTTGGGATAAGGATGGGGGTAATCATGATTGGGAGCACATGATAGTTCGATGGAATTTCCTTCTTTTATTAAAAAGGAGTGTAAAGACTTTGCTCAATTTGCCAATTCTTATATAAAATCACAAAAGGTCAAGCCACATCATGAGAATCCTACTTCCAATGCTTCCACAGCTATCAAGGGCAAGGTGTCCCTTTCCAAGTTCACAGGTGAAGGTTTCACTTTGCATGAGTTGGAGTAGTCGATAACCAAGCTAGACACTGATTTCTAGCTCTACCCTAAGGGTCAGCAAGATAAAGTACAATTTTCCTTGTTACACTTGGAAGACTCATCAAACACATAATGCCTAGTCAATACTTACCTTGGCTATGGTGGATGACTAAGGCATAGTTGGAGCCCTCTTTGAAACTCTATGGGGAGCTATTTCTTGCACGATTTTGTCCATGAAGAAACCATGAACCTATCCACGTTTTTTCTTGATTGAGAAGATGGAGACTCAAACAAATGTAAAAAATGCTTGGTAATGCAAATACTAAGAGTAAGCAAGTTCCTAATCTCATCAGTGCTTCAATTTCTTCTTCTCTTGCATATTAGGGATTTCATGAAAAAATTAGGGTTCTTCATCAAATTTTGGAAAAAAATCTTCATCAATCCTCCTTTTCATGCTTGGCTACATTCATATATGTGCTCAGTTGCTGCATGAATAGGGGATTTCATGGAAATTTTCATTTTCTTAGAAAAAATAGGGTTTGGGATCATCTTTTTCATGAAAATTTTCATAATGAGACCATCCCAACCTTCCTCTACCTATACATGTGTTCAATGTTTGATTTCAATCAAGATTGAGGGTTTCTTGGCGGCCCACTTGAATGATTTGATATTTTATTGAAAATTAGGGTTTCCACTTAAAAACTTTGAGATCCAAGGTGTTAGTTCTCTTCTCTTATCTCTCCTCTATCCTCTCATATCATTAATTTGCAATAATGATCACAATTCTAGGGTCTCGCTGGAGAAATAGGATTTTGGAAATTGCCTTCAAGATTAGGGTTTGTGGTGGGATTTCTTGAGTTTTCAATCTACAATCCTTCTTCCCTTGATCTTCTCTGTATAGTCATGCAACACTCCTTGATTAACTTGGCCAAGGGCTTTTGGGTTTGGGATCAGCTTTTTCATGAAATATTTGCATAATGAGACCATCCCAACCTTCCTCTACCTATACATGTGTTCAATCTTTGATTTCAATCAAGATTTAGGGTTTCTTGTCCTACTTGAATGATTTGGGATTTTCTTGAAAATTAGGATTTCCACTTAAAAATTTTGAGATCCAAGGTATTAGTTCTCTTCTCCTATCTATCCTCTATGCTCTCATATCATTAATTTGCAATAATGATCACAATTTTAGGGTCTCGCTGGACAAATAGGGTTTTGAAAATTACCTTCAAGATTAGGGTTTTTCGTGGGATTTCTTGAGTTTTCAATCTACAATCCTTCTTCCCTTGATCTTCTCTATACAGTCATGCAGGAGTGCTTGATTAATTTGGCCAAGGGCATTAGGTTTTTGGGAGAAAACAGGATTTAGGGTAAAATTCTTGCATATCATGGGATTTTCATCATTCCCTTGCATATAGCTTGCATTGCTTTGAACCTCTACTTGCTCTTTATCATTCCCACACACTTTTCCAATCATTTTATCCTATACACGCAAAGAAGTCAACAATTGCATTAAAATAAAAGAAAAATATGCAATCATTGATGCTTATTGCATTTGTTATGCCTTGGTGAGGGCATTGTTGGTTTCTCTTTGATTAGATGACTATTGCAAGCCTTGGAGCAGAGGATTTTGAGGAAGAAAGTGTACAAGAAGCATAATACAAGCATGATCACGTGCTAAAGTTGTAATGCTCATGAGCATGAGTACATCATACTACTGCAAGCATGATCACATGTTAAAGTTGTAATGTTGATGAGAATGAGTACATGTTTGAAATTGTAAGCCATCAAACACTTTACTCTCTTTACATTGTTAGATTCTTAATCAAATTGTACAAGTTCAATTCAATCAAGTACTAGAATCTAGCATTTGAGAGGGTACCCTTTGGCATTGGTGGAGAGGTCAAGGGGAAGCATGGCTTGAACTCTCCTTATTGTGTGAGTTCTTTTGGAAAAGAGAAAAGGAGGGGGATTAGGGACATGGTGTTCCAGACATGGCGGCCTGAACTCTTACCATTAGATTTCAAACTTTAGTAAGAGGGTGAGGGGGGTGACAAGGGTTGGCCGGGAGATCGGCAAGTAACATCTCTCCATCGACTTGCTACATCGAATCAAATGGGCAATGGTTTATTATACATACGTGTGATTTGCAATGCAATTGACAATCAATGGGATTTTACAAGAATGCATAGTTGGCATTATTGGGCACATTGGTATTAGTATAGTGATTGAGATTGGTTCATAAATGCACCAAGGTCATGCCAAAATCTAGTTGAATTCCCTTGATTGGATGCATATTGATGCTTTGGATATGCCGAGATGCAAGCATACATTGATTTTCAAGCTTGTAGTTGACAATTTGACATAATCTATAATTTTCAAAAAAGTGTGATTCAGTCTGGAGGGTTTTGAACTAAACCTAAATTGAATATTTGGAGTTATTCCATATCATTAGGGCTTCCCATAGAGCCCTCGATCACTCTGTTTGGTTTTTGGGTTAAGTAGTTACACCCACTTCTCTACCGCATACGTTGTTTGGATAGAATTTAAACCAAGTCTCGGATACGTTAAGTAGTTACACCCACTTCTCTACCGCATACGTTGTTTGGATAGAATTTAAACCAAGTCTCGGATCATAAATTTAGCTTCACCATTTTGTTCTCCACTTTCTAAATACCTTAACCAACCAGTTTTAACTCATTTGGAGAATTCAAGTCCAAGCGGTGGACCAAACTATCACTATTTGACTTGCCAGAAAAAGTTAAAACAGAGACATCTAGAGGGTTGACTGAACCAAAAGTATCATCATAGGCTTACTCCTTATCCTAATAACTTCCTATAGAGCCCTAGAACACCCAAATCTGAAACTCCTATATCATCCTATTGCAAACTTGCCAAAACAGCCCTACTATGGCCCCGATAAGCCGAATTCACAAGAGATGATATGGAAGGGGAGGAATAGATGCCAAATAGGGCACTATGGACACAATGGAAGAGCTTGAAGAGAAAATGGTTGGGGGAAGCACTCACAAAAATGTCTCTCAATCCTGGGTCAAACTTCTAAGGGAGTTGAAGCGGCTGCTAATGTGGGAAGTGCCCATAAGCACACCTCTCAAAGTTTGCAAGCCATTTCAAATGATACTCTCTTGGAAATGATTGTGAATAAACTTGATTTTTTAACACTCACTGATAGATTGGATATCATAGACCAAACCTTGAATTCAACATTTGAGTCTATGACTACCAAAATGGGAGCCATTGAAGATCAAATTGGATCAATCTATGAATCAACACCATGAAGAAGCTAATGTGGATAGAATTGGTGGGATTCATGAGGACAAGCAACCTATGCAGCATGAAGTTCATTATTGTATTCACAAGGGAGGTAAATAAGCTATGCAAGAGGCTTCTATGACGGCTCCTTCATTTGGATTTATGATGGATGCTAAGAAACCTCCCATAAAGGATTTGAGGCCTTCTTCATTTCAGCCCAATAATTCTCAAGTGAATAGAAAACCAACATAAGATTCATTCAAGCCTATGAATTCATGCTATGGAGATGCCAAGAGGATACCACCTTATTGAAAAGCAAATTGGTCCATCGTGGTAGATGAGGAGAGGCTTTGGGATATGGATGGGGGAAAACAAATATTTGAAGAGGTGATAATAGCAGTTGACTATTTGCGAGATGCTGAGGAACTCCCCCCAGATCATATGATGGTTGAGCATACACCACTAGCACCTATTGAACAACAAGAAGAATAAGATGAAGACATACTAGTTGAGGAAGTAACCTTCTACTAATGGGCAAGTTGAGAGCACAAACAAAACTTTGGTCACTATCCTTAGAAAAACCGTGGACACTCATAAAAGGGATTGGGATGAGAAGTTGCCAGCAGTTGTTTGGGCTTATAACACTACTTTCAAGGAAGCCACGAGATTCACTCCTTTCTCTTTAGTTTATGGGCAAGATGTGTGTTACCTATTGAGCATGATTTGGTGAGTTTGAGGTTTTTGCACGAGCACATACTACCTTTGGAGGAGAGTTTGCAAGAGAGATTGGGCACTTTGGAGCATCTAAATGAGTGGAGATTGAGAACCTATCTACTTCAACAGGTTGCTAAGAAACGTCAAACCAAGCAACGTGATAAGAAAGCTAAAACCTATTCTTTTGAGAAAGGGCAATTGGTTCTTCTTTATGATGCACATCATGAGCTTTTCCCTGGGAAGCTGAGCCATTTATGGTCGGGTCCTTATAGCATTGTTGAGGTTTATCCTTGCAATAAAGTCCAGCTTGCAGAAATGGATGGGACATGGTTCTCTACCAAAACCAATTTTGATAAAATTAAGCCCTATTGGATGTGATTGCATTGACTTTTCTGTTATGAGTTGCAGATGATGTTAAATCTACCACGCCTTTTTGGAGTCTATACTTTGATGGAACATGTAGGGGCAAGGAAAAACTTGGTAGTTGCAGCATTGTCATATATCCATCTGAAGGGAATGCTATTCTTTTGGGAGTTCTTTTGGGAGATCATTTGAGCAACAACATTACTGAATATCAAGCACTTTTGATTGGTTTGAGAGAACTACTTCTTTTGGGAGCATCTCATGTTCATATCTATGGAGATTCACAACTCGTGGTCCACCAGTTTCATGGCTAGCAGGCCTGCACCCTCCACCCTTTGATGCACTACTACAGTCTTTTAGCGTGTGACCACTTCACCCATTGCACCTCTTCTTCCTTGACCTTTTTGCCTCGTCATGAACATCGTGTTGCAGATTCCTTAGCTTTGATGGCCCTTTTTGGTTCCTTTACCCAAAATTTAATCGTGCCTTGGTGAATACCCTTTGCTTTGACATTGATCCTTGGGAAATAGTGCAAGACCTTAAGTGTTTGGGAGTTGAGGAGTTGGGTAGTCTTCTAAGGGTTTTCAAGTCATCCAATCCTTCCACTTTTGCTTCTCTCATTCTATCCATGACCCGTATATTGATTCACTTGTCAGATGTTACCTTTCTCACTATAGATCCTAGCCATTTGCTCATGATCCTGTAGCCCAATGGAGAAGGCACTAGTCTAACCGGAGATTTTTGGGTTCACACTGGCCAGCTACCTTTCCTCGCAGGATGCCACTATTGGATTTTTTTTTTTGCACATTGTGTTTCCGTCATTCATGCATCCTGCTCGACACTCTCACTTGGTCTTGGCATGGAGGGGTGAATGGTGCAGGCAATACAAGTTTTCACAAGCGGTCATGGTGTGGGACACCGGGCTTGGCCCATTTAAAATTTAAGCTTTAAACCTTAGCTTGAAGAGCTTAGCCCATTTAAAATTTAAAGGCTCTAAACCTTAGTGGCTGGAGAAAGAAGCGGCCAGCGTATGAATCGAATCGCTGCCACATAGCATGATGGAAATGAAGCGCCGCCATGCACGATGGAAGCGAATCGTCGCCAGCAAGTGCAAACCTGCCGCTTAAAGAGAGAAGGAGTGCAACCATTTCCGGTTTTGCCGGCCTTTGTGCTATGAGCAAAACAAGTGAAGTAAGGCTTTGCTAGTCACCGCCGCAGGCTGTCGTGCTGAGATTGTGAAGGTGTCCAGAGGCGGAATCGCACGCTCCTTCACACACGCAAAAAGAAAGATGTATGCTCGTTTCGGTGTCCAGAAGCGGAAAGCGAAGGGAAAAAAGGAGAACAAAAAAAGAAAACCGATAGGATCACAGGAAAATAACCTGGATCGCAAGGAAAATAAACTTTATTGCAGGAAAATAACCTTTAATTACACATTTTTTAAAAGCTTTTCTATATTTAAAAAAAGGGAAATATTATTAAAAGAGAAGCCGTTCCTGTTTACACTTGACCAAGAGAATAAAAGAAAAAAAATAAAAACATAATCACATTCATCTCTTTTCCTTGCATGTGAAGAAGGAAGCGGAGTGTCATCTCACTCTTTTGTCATTTAGCACAAAGCTTTGATGTCGATGAAGCTTTTGCGCGCTTGCCGATTGTGTCGTAGTGTCATCTCGCTCTTTTGTCATTTAGCACAAATCTT
Organism: Cibotium barometz; assembly: GCF_041138505.1. Classification (NCBI taxonomy): domain Eukaryota; kingdom Viridiplantae; phylum Streptophyta; class Polypodiopsida; order Cyatheales; family Cibotiaceae; genus Cibotium; species Cibotium barometz. The sequence goes on along the minus strand of NC_141076.1, from coordinate 26,164,924 downwards.
GTTTAACATTTGTGTGTGCATACATCATTAGCACTCCATCATTGTAGTGCCGCATTTGTCGAAAAAATCCATATCACGCATCCCTATCTACTAGTGCCTTCTCCTTTGGGATGTTGAGAAAGTGTAGCATTATTCCTTGTTGGATATCTGGGGGGGTTGTCGGGTTTTGTCCTCTTTGCCTTGCTCGTCCAGATATTTCCCAGACACTCATGGACCCTCATTTGTAACTTTTGGAACCTTTTTTATAATATGGCTTTTGGAACATACATTGGAGCCTTGAGCTACCAAACTTGTCTTATGGAAGGCAATTTCCATACTTTGGTGAAAGGCTAAATGACATAGGCATTATGAGTATTTCTTACTAATTGCATGCTAATTCACATAATGATTTGTTCCAAATCTTAGCTTGTGTTTCCTTCATTCCATCGCACTGCTATGTGACCCAACGTGAGTGGGTGGCCAAACCTACATGTTGGGCCCAGGGTGGAGGAATTGGTGTAAGTTGTTGGGATGTGGAGGTACTCATGGTGGCTCTTGTCTCTTGATCATACCTAAAAAATAGTAAGGATGGTTTGGATTGTTTCGCTACCATCCAAAGGGTTTACCTAAATCTTGTGTCATGGGGTTTAGCTCCGACAATAGCCACAACCTCTATGTGGTGTTCCTAATGGTTCTCTAGTGTGTGTTATCATGTTGAATGTAACAACAATTCCCCCCTAGACTTGTCCACTCTCCCCTTCACTCTAAAGGAAATCTCAGGGGGGGTGCCTTTTGCACAAGTAATCCTACCAACTTTTACCTAGCACTCCATTTGTGAACAAAGTGAATCGAGTTGACACATTCCAACCACTTTAAACCTTAAGGACTTCAAGGATATCCCTTGACCTACACCATGCATTTGGAAGGCCCATTCCACAAGATCTTGCTACTCTTTACTCGAGATTAGCCCTTATGCTTCTTCTTGGTGGTGCGATCCTAAATCCAAAGCGGACAAGGTAGACCAACTCACGTTCAATTGCCTCGAGCACTCAAGCACTTTCTTATAGGCTTGCCTTTGTTATGGGAAGCTATGGAACTTACCATGTCTACCTCAGTACATAAGAAATTACTCCTCTTCTTAGGGATATTTGGTGTTTGAGGGGTAGGGGTAAGGTGGTAGATAACACAATAAGAAAAGGAGTATTGGGATGACATTTATTAAAATAGAGTTGTTGATGATATGATCCATTTTATTGTTGAGATTGTGGATGTAGGTACCCGAAAGTATTAGCTACGAAAAAAGAGTATTTTGCATCATGAATTTATATATTGGAAATGGGAGTTTCTTGTGTGTCTAAAGTAGGGGGATTTTTGGGATGGAAAGGGATGTCACCATTTGGTCCCTTCACCAGTCTTGACCAGTGTTTCACACACCAAGGTGTGAATGGGGATTTTCCTTTTAAAAAAAGCTAGAGCATTTTTTTTATTGGCATGATTTGGCCTGAAAGATGGTCATACAACACATGCACTATGGGATTTCATATTAAAACATTGAATGAATTAAATGTGTAGAATAGAGTTTCTTATGTCTTGCATAGAAAAGAAAGTGAAGAGACAAATAGCATCAATATAGTTAGGCACCATTGCAGTCACTTGTATGATAACAAATATACAATTTTTCACCTTAATTGGAAGGTGGCACAAAATCTTCGTACTATCCTCCCTATCTTAGGAAATGTCAAGTTCCAGCGTATTTGTAGACTTTATCTTAGATTTTGCACCAGTATAAAAATTAATATTTATAAATTTTAAAAATTAAATAATTTTGTATGACTAGCACAATGACTTTATTTTGTTATAATGTATTATATGATATGCACTATACACATTTATGTAGCGATTAATTTATATTTTAAGAAATAATATCATTGAACTATATTAATGGAAGTACATAAAGTGGTAAATATCAAACAAAACATAATATAAAGAGCATATATTTAAAAATGATAATATTATATTAAGAGTAATTATGATATTATCTCTCAAACAAAATAATTACAATATTATTATGAATATCAAAAAATTATTTGAAATATAGAATTAAGAAAATATTTAAGTTTTATATCTTTATATTAAAAATATAATTTTATTATTTTAATACAATAATATTTAACTTTGTTTCTACACATTTTTCATTTACATTATTCGTTCATTCTCGTAAGATTCTTCTTATAGGTATTTCAAGGACTTGTAAATATTTCTTTCTTAGTAATACTCTAGAGAGAGAAAATGTATGATATGATTAAGTCCCTTCAAATAAGTCATAAACTTAAGTTAATGTTGACCTAGAATAAGTAAATAAATCTTTTTTTTTGTGAAATTAAACCTTGTAAAAATATGCCTAGGCCCTATTCATGCAGGTGTAACCAAAGTGAGTGTGCAAGGGTTAATTGACTTGTGTAGAGTCACTCCCCATAGAAAACACAAGGTAAATTAATCAAAGTATGTGCAAAATATGCACATGTGTATATGCCATTTGTACCTAAATTCATGAAACCCTGTAACATGTGTTAAAAATTAATAAATGTAGTTAATTTGAAGAACAACTAAGGTGAAAAATGTGCACATTGGGGTTTGTAAAACAAGGGTCTATGCTAACATCCATCATACACGTGCATGTGAGTGCACACTTACAATGTTTTTGGGCTGATTTATGGAATGTTTATGGAGCTATTTCTGGGATAGTTTTGTGAGTTCTTATGGGGCTGATTTGGCTATGTTTTGAGGGTGATTTGATGTGGAACTTGGGGCTATTTTAGGCTCCGTACCAAGTTAAATTATGGATGGTGTATGAGCTGATTTTTGAAGATTGTTTTGGAACACTTTTGGACACCTCCTAGAGATGTTTGTATCTTGGCACTAGATAGTATATCTGGGAAGGATTTGTGCTGATGCTTTGTGGAAGGATTTGTGCTGATGCTTTGTGGAAAATGTGGTGTTGTATGCACCCGCTCCTTGGTATCTTGTAAAAGTTTCTATGTGAATAAAGAAGTTCATATGGGGGGCCGACCGTTATGGCTCAGTGTGGTGTTATTGTATGGTTTACGGTTCTTCTGCTATGTTTTTCCATGGTTTGTCTGGTATTGGAAGTGTTGGTCTATTTCTGGGTCCCCACACGATTAGTGACAATTAGTTTACCGTACTTTGGTTTTTATTGAAGGCTAGTTTCAACATCTTCATCATCACGGTCATCAAAGTCAGCATCAGCATCATCATTCACACCACCATCATCAACATCAATAGCTTCAGCCGCCGTAGCACATAAGTTATCAAGGGGCATGACGGGTCTAGGGCACCCTGTCGGCAACCAACATAACCCTCTTGGAAGCCAGTTGTGTGTGCAGGCTACAAGCAGCCAATGAGTCCATTGGCCCGAGTGCTAATAGGGGCTATGAAAACCTTGTTGTTCCCTACTTTGTTGGTGTCATCAGGTTCTTAAGTTTTTTCCCTTTGATCTTCTACTCCGTAAAAGCAGGTTGAGCCGCAGCAAGGACTGCGGTATCTCTTCCCCCATTAGAGGGCATTTGAACATAAAAAAGGCCCTATAAGAATCCCTAATTTTAACGAACTAAGACTAATTTTATATTGAGGCTTAAGGAGACAAACCTCATAATGACACTTACTTTTGGCCCTAAAAGTAGGGGATCTCTCTAGTTTTCCCTCTCTAGGATTTTCACTCTAGGATTCTCTTTCTAGCCACTAAAACTCTCAAAACATCATCAATCTCGTCCAGATAGAGGCTCCAAAAATAAATTTTATTACAATTCAAAATAATTATCTCAAAATAACTTTCAATCACATTTAATGCACTTTCATTACGTTTTTGAAGTTCTCTCTAAATTTCATATCAAAAGTCATTAAAAGATAATCTCGTTTAATACACTTTTATTGCGTTTTTGAAGTTTCCACAAATTCTAAATCGTCATTAAAAGACAAGGAAAACTTATGTTTTTTTATTTAAAAGTTTAATTAAAATTTAAATTTTTGGATAGGCTAGCAATTTAAAATTTATATTTTATAGCAAACCCACCTAAAAACCATTTTCTTCATTGATTACTATCACATCTCTTCTCTGACCTACTCAACAACTAAAAGATTCTCTCTCTCTCTCTCTCTCTCTCTCTCTCCCCCAAGCCCTTCTCTCTTTACAGTAGGTCTCTCTTTCAAGCTTCTTTTTGGGATCCAAGCTATCTACCATCTTCCATTGTGTCTACTATGACACTCATAGAAATAACAAACACGTCAAATTCATCATGAGTGAGAAAGGTAGACTTGCATATTCGAATCTCTGAATGAATATGCACATATTAGAAAAGAATGACTAAACACACAAGAGAAGCAAGAAAGAAGACAGCAGGGTCATTGTTATGTGGATCTTTGGGTTGATGGGTATTATATCCTAATGATCCATCTTTAAATTTCTCTCCACCTTTCACAGACCTATCCTCATTCATTCATTTTATTAGAGAGAGGGTGAGAATGGGCTCCTTGGATATTGCAAACACTTAAGTATATGTGATGCATGGAAGGTTCAATTTGTAAACTCACAAATTCATAGCTTGCAAGTCACTTTAAGTAGTGTGCAACAAGCTCTCAAAATAACACGGAATAATATTTTACAGCTACAGAGAGAGGGCAAAGAGAAAGAGGACCACATCCTCAAGTTACAAGATACAATCTCGCATATTAAGAGCACACCCATGGGAGCCAGAGAGCGAAAGAGGACAATGAACAACATTCAGACACTTGCAATTGGTGGTGGTGCTCTCAAGCAACGAATTCATGCAGCAAGGTTTGTTTGATTTTTGGTTATAAGTTATTCTTATTAGAGTGTATCTATTGTTTAATTTTTTTCATTAACTATTAATTCATTATATAATATTACTGCTATAAGTAATCTTTTTTAGTTCATTACAGGACCTTTCTTAAAGATGCATGTGGTGATAATGGACCTCAAGATATTGGAGATATGTTACGTAGCTGCGTGAGAAAACATGACATTCTTTCCATAGTTCGAGATCCACGCTACAAGAAGGTACGATAGATACTTGCAAATGAGATAATGAAAGATATAACTTACATTTTAGGCATCAAGGAAGTCCAAAATGCATGCAATGAAGTGGGAATAAGCACAAAGGATACTAGGCTCTCCATCAATTACTGCAAGATACACTTCACAAACAAGGCATCACACGAAATATTTTTCCTGCCCCAAGAAGATTGAGATTAGCAAAGAGGACATGCAATGAAGATGTGCAACCTAATATTGGAGAGTATCATTGCATCAATGATGTGCTAATCATTAGAGCTTGGCAAAAAAAAGTGAGGCAACAATGGTAATATTGTGGTTCCTTACAACAAGTTCAATAATATATTTGTTGATCTACGTCTTCAGAAAGTTATGATGTTATTCTATGGATTACCTAATAATTGTAAGTAACTTTTATCGCTTGCAAAGTAGTTGAAAAAGTCTATGAAAAATCAAAGCTTATTTAATTTTGTTTGTCATGCAAGGTGACAAAATTAGCTTTGTGTTGAAAATGGATGAGTGTCAGATTGTGAAAGGAAAGAGGATAGAGCGAATGAGTATCACACTCATGAATGAGGCTATGTCATATGCAAAAAGTTCAGAGTGATCGTCTTTTCCCAGTGAAGACACATTTTAGGGGAATAGTGAGATCAACCAAACTCCTGATAGGGAGAGGATTTGCAAGCTAGACCTTCCCTTATATAGTGTCCAATCTGAGAAAGAGCTATGGTGGCTTGGGGCACCAAAAGAGACACATGAAGTTCTCGCTTGGATGTTTGATAGGATACCCTGGATTACCACTCAAAACACAGATTCAGGGAGAAAAACTTGAGGTAGAGGGAAAGGTCACTTTCATAGTAGATTGGCATTTGGGGGGTGACCTAAAGATAATAAAGTGCTTGCTTGGTGTCTAGAAGGTGCCAACACCCCAAATCCTTGTTTGTGGTGCATGAGAATGGTGAGGGAAAACAAACAAAAGTTGAGAAAGAAGAGGATGCTTGAGAATCAAGATATTGAGCACGACCCCATGGACGATGTTGGCAACTGGGCTCGAGGTTTCCTATCTGCCAACATGCTAGCTATGCCAAATAGGCATTTGAGAGACCCAAAATGGAATCCTATAATTCCATTTTGACCTGAAAAATGTCTAGTTCTATACACTTCATGCATTCATGCGTGTGTTTGACCGTTTGCTTAAGTGTCACATAGATTATGCATTTACCATGCAAGGCAAAGAACGACAAGAAGAAGCTCCTCATAAAGTAGAGCAACTACTCAACTCAATTGGGTGCCATGGTGGCAATGTACAGATTACTGTTAACAAAAAGACCTCTGGCAGCATGAATCATGAGGTTGCACAACAAGTGTCCACCCCATGAGTGAAAATAAAGCAAGAAGTTTTTTGGAGAAGCCAGAAAATGCCAAGGACTCAACCAAGCCTTGGAACTTGTGGAAGGATTTATGCAAATGTATAACATTTGACTGCACCAATTCAAGCCTTGTAATTCTACATGAGAAGGTTTGGTCAGACTTCAATAAGATGGTGAAAATTTTGACCAAAAGTAGGACAACCATAAAGGAGCAACAAAAATTTCAAGACGAGCTTTCTAATTTTACGAAAAAGGCCAAAAACCAGGGCCGTATCCAAAGATATAGATGGCAGCTTACTTCTCTATAAGCATGACTTTATGTATATTATGAGGTATAAATGCATGCCCTGTATACCTAGATAGGGCTTCAGTGTAAGGAGTGGAATCTCTGCATCCCTAGTGTACTTGCTATGATATATAATAAATATATTTTTGTCGATAGAAGAGACGTAGTGTGCAAGAGCGGCATCTGGCCTAACTCTTGCATAGCCAGCACCACCTCATCCAAGAAATCCATCGGCCTCATCAACCTCTATCTGCATTGACAAAGAACCAGGAGGAAACAAACTAAAGTAAGAAATAATTCAAATAGACTAAAGCAATAAGAATTAAACCAAACAAACTAAAGAAATAATTAATTCAGGTAATAAAAGCAATAATTTACCTTCTGGTTCTCATCCTCCTCCAACTTCGCTGCATCCCAAAGGTTGATGGAGCCCTCTTCATTTTCTTGGTCAAGTTCGGAAACAGGTTCCTTACCAAACTCAGAAATGCCCCATATCCTGCTGTGAGAAGGGCTTGAAATTCTTCCTCTGAAGGAAGAGAAGCTTAATTCTCCTTGGCTTTTTTAAAGCACAAGGACATTACTTCTGGGGCATCTAAGAATTTTTCTGTCACTTCTATGTCCTTATGGTCATTCTCTACACATCGAGAACACCGGACGAAGCTTCACAACCGTCTGCTATTATAGCAATGCACTAATCCTCCCTAAAATTGTAGAGTTTTTGAATGTGGGAGAGGAGGAGGTAATACTTTCCATTAATTAGGAAGGACGGCAGCCCAGGCATGACAAAATTGGACGTCAATCAATCCCCATGGACGGATGACGTTCTTTCATCAATGATGGTGAAGGCCTTAAGATCTGCCATATCAAAATTTGTGCTGAGAAGTTCCTCCTCCTTCTCGGACACAAGGTCCATGACCTCTTCTTCTGCAGAGACTGACTTGAAATAAAGGGCTGTTCTGATTTATCAGTCCTTCCTTTGAACTCCTCTTTTGTGTAATCCTCCTTATTAGCATGAAGAAAGAGATAGGCAACAAACCCAAAATGATATTCTAGCAACCTGCATTTCTTGCCATGCACTAGGCACATGTCAACACAAATCTTGATACGTTGATCATCTGAGTAAGTGTCCCACCTCTTCGACATGCTTGAATTCTGAGACGAGGTGACTATGAGGCTTGACATGTGGACATATGTAATGGACCCATAAGAGATGGTCCCTCCGTCGACCAACCTGCAATAGTCTGTTCACTCTCTCTCTAGGGATGTCCTTGCCATGTCCTTGATAATCTCCTCAGACTAAAAGGAACGTTGAACATAGGCTCTATATGGCAAAGTGATTTCTCTTGCCCATCCCTCCTCACCAGATCAAAGAGATGCTCTGTGGCACTAGGCTCATCCTTAATCTCCTCCAACAATAAATCATCCACATCATCTACAGCATTGTACAAGTGAGAACCCTTAACCTCCATCGCTTCTCTGATCCAAGGAAGATAGGAGTAGTCAGAAGAAATGAGCACGAACTGGAGTCTTTCTTAAGTAACTGGAGAAGCGACAACTGTTAGTAATAGTAGTGGGATAATTTCAGAAATAATCCAAATGAATTATAAGATATTCTACCACTTCCCCCATATTTTGCACCCTCCTCGCCAAAAAGGCTCAAAAAACCTGTTCCATTGATAATTCCACCATTGATCAAAAAATATGACTAGCTTACTCAGAAATACATTGTAGTAATAATCAATGTAACCTTGATTTAGTGACCAACCTTGAATGAAATGTTCAGGTGGAATCCATCCGCCGTGCGATAAGGGGAAAGCAATGACGTCGAAATGCACCTATCGCAATAACGTGGATGGTATGCCGTTGAATGACTGGCACCGTGGATGCACCATGGTGGATGGGGTATGGAAAGTGAGAAAATTTTGAGTGCAGAGAAAAGAAGAAAAAAACTCGCACCATCTTTATATAGGTCAAATAATAGGGCTGACATCACATGATTGAGGATCGAATGCCACGTGTCGAAGGGCTTACATCATCCTCGATTCACGGATTGCCACATGTAGGGCTGATGCAGTCAATGCATGATTGCATTTTGCTCTATAAAAAGGAGGAATATTTTCTTTTCCACGGTTTTTTTCATGAATTTTTCCAATTGTGTTTCTCCACACATTGCTCGTGCAGCTCGCTCGATCGATCCATCCTAGCCCTTGTTTCAAGTGCTTGTAAGTTTTTCTCTCTCTTCCCCTTTTCTTTCACTAATTTTGTTCACCGTGCGATATGGCTATTCTCCATGTGAAATCGAATCGACATATCACTCCGTGGATGGTTGGGTGAATTTTATTGATAAGAGATTTTATTCATGGTGCAATATATCTATTCTCCATATTTTCAAATTGAAATATCGCTCCATGGATAGGTCTGAAATTTTTATTGATAAGTTCTTGTTTCATTCACCGTGCAATATATCTATTCTCCATATTTTCAAATTGGAATATCGCTCCGTGGGACGGGTCTGAAAGTTTTAGTTATAAATTCTTGTTTCGTTCACCATGCGATATATATATTCTCCATATTTTAGAATTGGAATATCGCTCCGTGGTGGACGGGTCTGAAAATTTTATTTATAAGTTCTTGTTTTGTTCACCGTGCGAAAAGAACGTTGGTCCAGATTTGGATTCCCCTTATCGCGTGGTGGATGGTGGTCGTGTGACTTGGCTAATTACTCTGCCTTCTCTTTTCTAGTGCTATAATGGCGCGCACAAAACAAACCCTCAAGAGAGTTTCAGTGCCAGATCTAGATCGAGTACCAAATCTAGTTCCGGTTCCAGATATTCCAGAGAAAACAGACTGTCAGGACGTCTTAAGTGAACCTATGATTCTTGATGTCAAACCCTACACCAAGAGGAACATTTCAAAGGCCAGGGTCACTTTGTAGAGGCAAAGAAAAATGTTTGCAGAGATAAGGAAGGCATAGGTGGCTGTCAGTCTCCTCATCCCCAAAGCTCCTTTCTTGAGGATTGTCAGATTCATAAGCGATAGAATAAAGTGGAAATGTTACTTTAAATGGCAGAGTAGCGCCGTCGCATGTCTTCAAGAGTCATGCGAGGACTTCCTTATAGACTTATTAAATGATAGTAACATTTGCGCTGCCCATGCCAGGAGGGTCACACTAATGGACAAGGACATGACATTAGTAAGCAGAGTTAGGTATAGGTATGATAAGTTTATGTGACCTCTACCATTCAGGGATAGGAAGGCGTTAGAAATCCTCTCCATTCCTCCTGCTTTGAAGTGGAACAGGGCTTCTGACAAGGTGGTTATTGAAGAGGTGACAACAGCAGGTCCACAAGGGCTTAAGAGGCTTGTAAAGGGGGCGGACCTGAAAGGAAAGGAGACATTAGAAGAGAATGTCGATAGGGAGGATTTCGCAGAAAACCTTCTAAAGTTGGAGGGAGAAAATAACGACACACTTAATGTGGTGCCTGGTCAAATTATATGCAATGTCTTATACAGCGCCGAGCAGGAGGAGTACCTCCATATCGCTCCAACGGATGTTTATATGCTCGTTGAAAAGAATAGAGAGATCAATGATAGTATTGTACTTACTTGTTTAAGACATGTACTCTTCGCCCTTTTTTTAATGCTTTCTTATTTTGATTTCTTTTTCCCTTTCCTAATGTTTTTAATTCAATTTGCAGGGTAGTGTTGAAAGAGCTTTTGCCAGACCAGGCAAAGAAAGTATATATTTGTGATCCTTTGGTATCAACTATCGTGATTGACCCGTCGAGGTCTGACGACCTTGCTCCTTATTTCTAGGGAGTTAGTCCGGGTACCTGCTTTGTTGTGCTACCATATATAGAGAAGTATGTATTTTCTTTCGATTTCAAGCTATTGATGGAATTTAAGTTATTAGTTGCCTGTGTAAGGTTTCTTATATTTTTTGTTTACTTTCTCAATTTCAGAGGGCACTGGTCTGCTTGTTTAATAAATGTGGTGAAATGCCGGACAATTTTTATGAATAGCCTTCTCGGAATGCACGGACAATCTAAATTGTAAGTCGTTTTACTTTATATGGTTTCCTTCTTGCTTCCTAATTGTTGATTATAAGTTGTTCTTTATATCGTTGACTGTAGGGCATGTAAGAGGGCGATTGCATTGATTGAAACTCTGTGTCCGGAATCGAAAACGGATATAGAGTGCAAAATTTCTCAACCAACCCCCCATTCCCTAGCAAAAGGATTCGCACTCTTGTGGCTAGCACATAGTTGCAAATTTCTCGAAGTTTCTCTTTCAAGCACACTAATTTTGACAGTTGTGTAAGTTTCTCTATGTTCATTTCATGAGAGATCCCACATTATTCTAATTGACTTTTATTTTGTTGTGTAGTCTGTTCTCTCAGATGAGTTCTGGCTGTGGAGTGTGCAGGCAAAGGCAATAAATAATGCAATTACACCTGATGACCCTTACTCGTACCACTTCCACCAGTTTTGCTGGCACTAGCACATTAAAGAAGAGAAAAAAGATGCCGTTTCATTCCCCTATTAAGCATTTCACCTTTAAACAAGGAGTCCCTAAGAAGGGAAGCAAGGGCAAGGCAAAGAGGAAGCTTCCATTTGAAGGCAAGGGCAAGGACAAGGTAGGCAAGGTGCCAAGGTGCCGAAAACTAAGGCAAGGTGCCAACAAAGGAGAAGGCCAAGGTGCCGAAGGCTAAGTCAAAGGAGGAGGCCAAGGCTAAGGCTACATAGCCCGAAACCGCTTAAAGGCATTTTGTATGTCCAGAGACAACGTTGTAAAGATTTTGTATTTTTATTGAGCTCGGCTCATATTTGTATAATTATTCTATATTTTTATTGAGCTCTAGAGACTCATTATTGTATTTTGTGAGTAAATATTGTGTTTTGCCATAAAAAAATAGATTGTTGAGAATTTTTATTCTCATAACTTATCTTTGATTAAAATTGAATTTTAAAGACGCTTTCTTCAAAATCGTTATGAGTACTTTGTAGAGTAGACACATGTCCATGTAGAAATATTTCATCACATTAGTCATTGCTAAGACATAACAGTTTAGTGCAAGTCTTACAATGATCTTTATTGGGCCTAAGTCCATCGATTCAAGACCTTTCTAATTCTGCACGATAGATTTTTCCTCCGTCTTCTTCTGTGGGTTGTTCATCTGAAGAATTCTTTGATGCACCTCTTTGGCTTCATCTATTAGTTTGTCTACATCTTCAAGGTCTTTTTTTGAAGCTTTCAGATATCTGGATAGGTTGGTCATCTGTATTCCCAACAACAGAGGAATAGGAGTCATCATCAAAAGAAACAACTAAAATAGCTAGCCTAGCAACCTTGCTAGGAATAGTCTTCTCATTAGAAGAATTTGGATCCATGGACGGCTTTTGTATAGAGCTTATAAGTTATAAGATATTATGTTCTCAATTCCCTTATGGGCTGGTCTTTATATACTGTTTTGGATGGACTCCAAAACCATCAACATAAAAAAACCATGTGCTGTAAATCTATGTGCCACTAAACCATTTTGGAATAGGAACCCTAGTACCTACACTCAGCTGACCATTATTGTGCATATACAAGACAGCTTTAGAGTAAATGTGTTGAGTTATAACTTTAATATAAAAATCTAAATTCATAGTTGTTACAAGACAAAAATTCATTACTGAGTACACTTTTTTGAGGGCAAGGACTTTACAAAATTAACATACTTGAAGTAGCTTCAAAATTCACAAAATTCAAAATCCCCATTAGTTGAGCGATATACCATCAACATAAAGTGTCGTGGGGGCTGGTTACAATTAAAACACACAAGGGCCTCTCTAGAAGAAGCAACGTACGAGTGGGGAGTAAAGGAGTTGGTTTGCTAACCTCATTAGTAGGAAGTATTTTGATGGGGCATATTGTAAGACTGGTCTTTAGGGTTTGGTTCAGGGTAAAATCTCTTCCGAGGCTTACCTTTGCCAAACCTTAGCTCTTTCACAATAGGTTTTGCTCGTATATGAGAGCATATTGCAATGTGCTTTGCCTCATTGCTTCAAGGCGGGATTCCAAAGGTTCATTTTCAAACCTTTGAAAAAGTGGGCTACTTTTGCTGGGAGGTAGTCATGGATGGGGCATACTTCCAAAAAATGATGAACTTGGAGTACTATTCTTCTAAGGTGGTTAAACTGAGTTGCTTGAGGCTAAAGAACTCATTCATCTTGATAGATTCATGAGATGGGGGGAGATACCACTCCTTCACAACTTTCTTAATGTCATTCCATGCTTGAGGCTAAAGAACTCATTCATCTTGATAGATTCATGAGATGGGGGGAGATACCACTCCTTCACAACTTTCTTAATGTCATTCCATGTTTAGGAATGTTCGGTGACTCCCTTGACATGGCACCATTACTTCCATACTAGAGTTTAGCATCCTCGATTGAGGCAAAATCGTACTGGTTTGCCGCTCTAGTACTAGGAGGCTGAGAAATTGTTATGATCCATGTTATTTGACGAATGATAATCATGGTCATTTAATATTTGATTTATATATTTTTTATGATGCCTATTTCTCATGAACACGTTAGGATTGATTGATGTGATGTCAATTGATTATTACTACTAACGTGGTTTATGTTTATGAGTTTAGGTGATGAGGTGTGCAAGGGTACTGATTTAGGTGTTGCACAGTGCGAGGGTACCGATTTAGGTGTCGCACGGATGGTGGATTGAGTCGCAGCGTGTGGACAGATCTCATTATTATATTCACAATATTTTGTGGCTGTATTATGGCATTTGATATTATTTTGATATCAGTGTGATGTGTGTGTGCGCACGAGTCAATTTATTGTACAGTGTGAGCACTAGTAGTTGATTTATTTTGTAATGTGCATATGTGCACACGTTAGATTATTGTATTAGAAAAATTATGCAAACCTTAGAAGGTTTGAGGACAAAGGTTAATTGAGGACAAAGGCTAATTAAATGGCAAAGTCCAAATATGGATGTGTACTTTATTTTTGGCTGAAAGCCTACTTTTGGAATATATCACAAATACCCACGCAAGAAGAAGCCACTCACGTTGGGGGGGGGGAAGATTACACCCAGTCTTGTGTTGCCTTGTGTTGAGGGTGATATTTTTCTTTCTCTTGTCTTATGTTTTGTTATATGCTTTAATTTTCAAGTTAATTCAAGTAGTTGTTTTAATATTTGACATATTTTATGAGTTTTTGATTATTCTCTTCAAGAAAATTAAAGGGTCCTGTTTCAGTGGTATCAGAGCTTTGGTGTAATTTAATTTTCTTGAAGGCAGTCAAAAGAGGTGAAAGAGACAAAAACAGAGATGATTTTGGTACTTTTCTTGAATTTAAATTGAAGAAGAATACGTTTAGGGATTTTTGTTTATGTATGGAGGAAATAAAGCTTGTTTTTAACCATTGGGTAATCAATCTCCATCAATCTATTGCCCAATGGGTAAAACTAGGTGGAAAACCATTAGTGGGTTTCCCAAAACCATAAAACCACCTTCCTCTTCACTAATCCTCTTCTTAATCTGTCCGTACAGATTGAAAGAGCAAGCAAAGGAGTATGGAGGGTCATAGCATGATTGCTAAACCAATAGGACTGTCTGAATTCTATAATCAAGGGTGGGAGGTGATGGATTTTTCTTAATTTCTTTCAATTAGTAAAAGCGCATCTCTCTGTGAGAAATGAGTAAAAGCCACATATATATATATATATATATATAATTTCCAATCTCTCTCTCTCTCTCTCTCTCTCTCTCTCTCTCTCTCCCTCCTTCATACTCCGGCGCGACGACCGCTATGAATTCAGGGAGGGGAGGAATTTTCAGATTTGCGCAAAAACCCAAGAGGCGTAGAATTTTTTTTTTCTCCTCTCTCCATCCTGTCGGCCGAGGGTGAGCGCTGCAAATTCAGGGGGGGAGGAAATTTTTTAAAGACTCGATTTGTTTATTGAGGCTTAAAACTTTGTTATTACAAAGCTTATGTTAGCTAAAAGCTTTATTAAGCTTATTAATTAGCATAAAAGCTTCATAGATCTTATGCTAAATCTTGCCCAACTAGAAAGAAGAACCAAATTGCATCAAAGGACATGCTTGACACCGAAGAGGTTAACGCACTCGACACATTAACCAAAGGTGGAGGTATGTGTAAAAAAAATATTTATTGTATACAATTTCTTGTTTGCTTTTGTATCTATTTTCGGAATATTCTTTCCTTCTAGACCTAGTTAGAAAACTTTAGCTCCTGGAAATAATTTTAGATATCGTGACCTAACTAGAAAGATCGAGACAAGATTAGCAAAAGTTATCTTCAAGATCTAGTTGCCCAAATTCAAGTAAAAATGATTGCTAGATATTTCATAGAAGATTAAGACCAATTTGAAGATTCAAGAACCAAGCAAGTTTCTCCAGTCTTTGATTCAAGTTATCAATTGTTTCACCATCGTAGTGATGATGAGAAAAGTAAAGAAACACTACAAGGGATCGAGCTCATACCCGTGCTCCTAGCTGCTAAAAATGACTTGTGAAAAAAAGTAGCGGGCCCGTGTATCAGCGCGTGTATCATAGCGGCCAGACACATGCGTGTAAAAGCACGTGTATAGGACTGCTCAAACGCGCTCATACACGGGCATATACACGCGTTCTGTCAGTTCAGATGCATTTAGACGCGTTGATACAAGCGTCTATACACATGTTTTGTCACTTTAGATGCGCTTATACACGCATATTTCTCAGATTTGATGCGTTTATACACGCGTGTATAAGCGCATCTAAAGTGACAAAACATGTTTATACACGCGTGTTTTATAGATTTTTCGCGTATATACACGTGACTTTTTACAATTCTGACGCGTTTATACATACAAACAGTGAGCCAAAAAAAAATTCTAGAGAGTGCTATTTGGTGCCTGAATGTTGTTCCAGCATTCCAGCACCCAATAACACTCTCTGGATTTTTTTTTTGGTGCATTAGACCATCCACGAAGAACATATCCACGAGGAAGATTAAGATAAGAACGACATGAATGCATACATTGTCAATACACGATTCAAGATAGACATGAATGTAATACTATCGATTCACGATTCAATATTACTATCAAAATTTCACACATATATACAAGGGAGTCCATATCTCGAAGTAGCCCATGGCTTCAGTTTACAAAAAAATATATACAACCACATCCTCAATATGGAATGTGATACTATAAGTCTGAGTACTACTCAGACCCAGATGATGACTCGGTGCTCTCTCCATGCTCAGATGAGCTCACATCAGTCGGAATGTCCGATGAGTAGTGCTCACGTCCACCCTCTGCAGTGGCGGCAAGTGGATCATCAGCAGCTTGTGCCTGTTCAAGTAATATATAGTATATAAGTATATATATATGTAATTCAATAAACCAAAATCATTCGTTTAGAGTTTTCAAGTACCTGTCAACCGTATGGTCTCATGGCCATCTCAAACTGCACGTCCGTAATACGTCCCTCGGTTCTAAAGATGGCCCACGTGTCACGTCTGCTATGCCAGCGAGCATACGCAGTATCGTGGGTTGTGGACTTCCTTCCCGTAACCCATCGCTGTATCATAATCAACACAATTTATAAGATTAAAACAATCATAGAATTAATGAGTTAAGTAAACAATCAAATAAATTGGCAAGATACGAACTCTGCCTCCCATGACTCGACGCCGCCAGATCCAAAATGCAAAGATCCAATGGTCTCCATCTGGATCCGTCGTTCCTCCACATGCTGCCTGCTCTTCACGCCACCCTCTGCTCGTTTCTTTGCCTCCTTCCACTCACGTTTGTGCGCAGTGGTGGCAGGTTTCTCGGTAGGATAGCCACCCGCAGCTACATTTAGCCCATCATCGTATGCGAGTTTTTTAAGGTGAGATCTTTTATTACTTAAGATCTCCCTTATTCGCATCCTTCCCCATACATCCGAGAATGTAGCATGTGGGGGATTGCGGTACCAACTATGTACAGCCTATATCACCTCCCCAACTAATCGGCTATTTTGATCTTTAAATTTAATAAAACAATTTCTATACAAGTTTGATACTACCCCACGCATGTACTCCATTACCTCCCTCCCCCTCGCATCCATCACTATCCCGCCCCTATCCGTCACATCATAGCAGATCACTCCCTCCATCTCTCTCATCTCCTCCTCTTTCGAACTGTCTCCTCTAACTCTTCTCCCTCTATCTCCTCTCTCACCGTGTGCCCTACTACCTCCCCCACCAAAGCACCTGCCGCATCCTCCACTCCCACTCTTCCTACTGCTGCGGGTGGAGTCACGACGGGGATTATCTACGTGACGGTGGCTATGAGCCCTGACGTGACGTTGGCTCTGAGGGAGTACGTGATGGTGGCTGTGAGCCCTGACGTGATGGTGCTTGGGAGGGTGTGCGTGAGTGTGTCTGGGACGAGGTATGTCTCCTCGGTGGGCGTGGAAGAGGAGAAGCTGCATGCCATCTCGTCGGACTCGTATAGGCATAGACGGCAATGGAGTGCCCTGGATACTCGCGGTAGGGGTATAGACACCAGGCATGGAAGGAGGGGGATGGGCATACATGTACTATGTAAGCTCAACTGGACCAGGATGGCGCCCAAAATGATTTCGCATCTCCATCAGTCAATTGCTGTACGCAAATGGATCGGATGACGAACCTGGAATATCCATAAAGAATCTGCAAAAATAATTCTCAATGTACATCATGGACTGTCTCTTGACTCACACAAATATCATCATTCAAGTCACCTATCAGCCTGCAAACCATAGAAATAGGAAACGCAGTCTCGTGTATACACCCATCCAGAAACGTGTGTATACACCCGTCAAAAAACGCATGTATACACCCGTCCAGAAACGCGTGTATATCCGCGTGAACAGTCTGTGCAGACAGGATACACGCATTTATACATGCGTTTCTACACGCGACCTGCGCAAAAATTTTTTTTGAAAGCGATCGACCTCTGACAATGTGTCCTTATAAAAGGCCCACTGTCGCCCCTGTCAGAATCATTCACCCAAAATCGCAACCACAGAAGCAAAAGGATGGAGACAAACCCAAAAAGCAAAGAGAAAATAGCATAAACAAATCTGAGGAAGGAGACAAGGCAAAGGACAAACTGACTCACCTCTGAAAAAGTGAGTTTTCTTTCTTGGTCGGTTTCCTCCCGTGTGTGCTCCTTCTCTGCTCCCTCCTTGCACTTAGGTTTCGTTTCTGTTGGAAGAGGCGAAAACGAAAGAGAACAGATATGTTAGTTCAAAATCTTTATTTGGGGAAGGCGGGCTATTTTTAGTTTAAACAGATCGTCGCGTTTATAAACGCGTGCGTGTATGTTCGTGTGTATGATAATTTAGCTGCGTTTATACACGCGTTTTGCAGGAATTACCCACGTTAATACACGCGATTTTTAGGGAATAGCCACGTTAATACACGCGATTTTTAGGGAATAGCCACGTTAATACACGTAATTTTTAGGGAATAGCCGCGTTAATATACGTAATTTTTAGGAAATAGCCGCGTTAATACACGCGATTTTTATACTTTCATTAAAAACATATTATGATTTTGTATTTTTTGGTTTGTACATAGGATGTCATCAACCTCCTCAAGCAATTCTGGGGAAGATGAGACAATGCGTCATCGTAATCGCGATGTGTGGTTGGGACAACGGATCAAATGTATGTGTAATCGATGTCAAGGATGCATTGTACGAGCACGTCAAATTACCTTGAATCACATCTCCATGTATGGAGAATGGAATCAAACAGGTTTAGAGGTGAGTAAAAGTAAATTGATGGTATTCAAATGACTCATGGTATCCAAATTAAATTAATAGAGTTGTAATATATAAACTCTAATTAAAGCAAGATGCAGTACCACACCCTAACATGGTGCCCTACGCGCGACGAGAGCATGCAAAGCGTCGACGAGATGATGCTAGAGCTTCGGGATCTATTGTCAGAGATGAGTGGGAAAGGGATGACAATAGCCCTGCACCCCACGAAGTTGTGGAAGAGGAAGTGTTTGATGATATGGTGCGGAATCTTTTTAAGGATGATCCCAAAGGTATGGACGACGATGATATGGAACAAGAGCATCTTTACAAGGTTTCATCGACACCGGTTTTTGAAGGGTGCACATTCTCTATTTTACGTGCTTCACTTGAACTACTCAATATACAAACAGTTTATGGATGGAGCCTGAATACTGTTCTAGCATTCCAGCACCCAATAGCACTCTCTGGATTTTTTTTTTTGTGCATTAGACCATCCACGAAGAACATATGCACGAGGGAGATTAAGGCAAGAACGACATGAATGCATACATTGTCAATACACGATTCAAGACAGACATGAATGTAATACTATCGATCAATCAATTCAATATTACTATCAAAATTTCATACATGTATACAAGGGAGTCCATATCTCGAAGTAGCCCATGGCTTCAGTTTACAAAAAAATATATACAATCACATCCTCAATATGGAATGTGATACTATAAGTCTGAGTACTACTCAGACCCAGATGATGACTCGGTGCTCCCTCCATGCTCAGATGCGCTCACATCGATCGGAATGTCCGATGAGTAGTGCTCACGTCCACCCTCTGCAGTGGCGGCCGGTGGATCATCAGCAGCTTGTGCCTGTTCAAGTAATATATAGTATATAAGTATATATATATGTAATTCAATAAACCAAAATCATTCGTTTAGAATTTTCAAATACCTGTCGACCGTATGGTCTCATGGCCATCTCAAACTACGCATCCGTAATACGTCCCTCGGCTCTGAAGATGGCCCACGTCACGTCTGCTATGTCGGCGAGCATACGCAGTATCGTGGGTTGTGGGCTTCCTCCCCGTAACCTATCGCTGTATCATAATCAACACGATTTGTAAGATTAAAACCATCATAGAATCAATGAATTAAGTAAACAATCAAATAAAGTGGCAAGATACTTACGAACTTTGCCTCCCATGACTCGACGCCGCCAGATCCGAAATGCGAAGATCCAATGGTCTCCATCTGGATCCGTCATGCCTCCACATGCTGCCTGCTCTTCACGCCACCCTCTGCTCGTTTCTTTGCCTCCTTCCACTCGCGTTTGTGCGCAGTGGTGGCAGGTTTCTCGGCAGGATAGCCACCCGCAGCTACATTTAGCCGGTCATCGTACGCGAGTTTTTTAAGGTGAGATCTTTTATTACTTAAGATCTCCCTTATTTGCGTCCTTCCCCATACATCCGAGAATGTAGCATATGGGGGATTGGGGTACCGACTATGTACAGTCTCTATCACCTCCCCAACTAATCGGCTATTTTGATCTTTAAATTTAATAAAACAATTTCTATATGAGTTTGATACTACCCCACGCATGTACTCCATTACCTCCCTCCCCCTCGCATCCATCACTATCCCGCCCCTATCCGTCACATCATAGCAGACCACTCTCTCCATCTCTCTCATCTCCTCCTCTTTCGAACTCTCTCCTCTAACTCTTCTCCCTCTATCTCCTCTCTCACCGCGTGCCCTACTACCTCCCCCACCTCCCCCACCAAAGCACCCGCCGCATCCTCCACTCCCACTCTTCCTACTACTGTGGGTGGAGTCACGACTGGGGGATTGTCTACGTGACGGTGGTTGTGAGCCCTGACGTGACGGTGGCTCTGAGGGAGCACATGATGGTGGCTGTGAGGGTGTACGTGAGTGTGTCTGGGACGAGGTATGTCTTCTCGGTGGACGTGGAAGAGGAGAAGCTGCGTGCCGTCTCGTCGGACTCGGAGGAATAGACGGCACTGGAGTGCCCTGGATACTCGCGGTAGGGGTATAGACACCAGGCAGGGAAGGAGGGGGATGGGCATACATATACTCTGTAAGCTCAACCGGACCAGGATGGCGCCCAAAATGATTCAGCATCTCCATCAGCCAATTACTGTACGCAAATGGATCGGATGAAGAACCTAGAATATCCATAAAGAACCTGCAACAAACATCTTCATGTACATCATGGGCTGTCTCTTGACTCACACAAATATCATCATTCAAGTCAGTTGTGTTGCCTGCAAATCATGAATTCTGAAACGCAGTCTCGTGCAGAAACGCGTGTATACACCCGTCAAAAAACGCGTGTATACACCCGTCAAAAACCGCGTGTATATCCGCGTGAACAGACTCTGCAGACAGACTACACGCGCTTTTACACGCGTTTTTACACGCGACCTGCGAAAAAAAAATTTCAAAAAGACCGACCCCCGACAAAGACAAAGTGTCCTTATAAAAGGACCATTGTCGCCCCTGTCAGAATCATTCACCCAATCGTGTGCACAGAAGCAAAAGGACGGAGACAAACCCAAAAAGCAAAGAGCAAATAGCATAAACAAATCTGAGGAAAGAGACAAGGCACAGGACAAACTGACTCACCTCTGGAAAAGTGAGTCTTCTCTGCTCCTTCTCTGCTCCCTCCTTCTCCCGTGTGTGCTCCCTTCTCTGCTCCCTCCTTGCTGTTGAAAGAGGCGAAAACAGGCGAAAACGCAAGCAGTGTTGATATGTTAGTTCAAAATCTATATTTCGGGAAGGCGGGCTATTTTTAGTTTAAACATACCGTCGTGTTTATAAACGCGTGTATATTCGCGTGTATGATATTTTAGCTGCGTTTATACACGCGTTTTGCAGAAATTATCCGTGTTAATACACGCGATTTTTAGGAAGTAGCCGCGTTAATACACGCAATTTTTAAGAAATAGCCGCGTCAATACACGCAATTTTTATACTTTCATTAAAAACATATTATGATTTTGTGTTTTCTGGTTTGTACACAGGATGTCATCAACTTCTTCAAGCAGTTCTGGGGAAGATGAGACAATGCGTCATCGTAATCGCGATGTGTGGTTGGGACAATGGATCAAATGTATGTGTAATCGATGTCAAGGATGCATTGTACGAGCACGTCGAATTACCTTGAATCACATCTCCATGTATGGAGAATGGAATCAAACAGGTTTAGAGGTGAGTAGATGTAAATTGATGGTATTCAAATGACTCATGGTATCCAAATTAAATTAATAGAGTTGTAATATATAAACTCTAATTGAAGTAGGATGCAGTACCACACCCTAACATGGTACCCTACGCGCGACGAGAGCACGTAAAGTGTCGACGAGATGATGCTGGAGCTTCGGGATCTATTGTCAGAGATGAGTGGGAAAGGGATGACAATAGCCCTGCACCCCACGAAGTTGTGGAAGAGGAGGTGCTTGATGCTATGTGACATCTCTTGGAGGACTGGATTATGATAAAATACATGCATACGTCAATGATTGCATTCTCTTTCGTGGGACGCATAAGGAGGCTCTACATTGTCCCACTTGTGGTGAAGCAAGGTACAGAACAGATATGAAGAGTTTTGATGTACCTCGTAAAGTCTTGCGACACTTTCCTATAATTCCTCGCATCAAACACATGTTCAAGTGCAAATCCATAGCAGAGCTCATGTCATGGCATTCCTCACATCGATCGGATGATGGCATGTGGAGAATTCCCACAGACACTCCTGCTTGGAAGCATATTGAAGATGAGTGGCCCAGCTTTAAAAAAGAGCCCAGAAACTTGAGACTTGGCCTGGGTATGGATGGAGTGAATCCATTTGGTTTCAAAAGCACCGCATACAGCATGTGGCCAGTTGTGTTGGTGAATTACAACCTTCCACCATCAATGGCGATCAAGAAAGGACATCTTATGTTATCCCTTCTAATTCCAGGGAAACATAAAGTCAAGCATATGGATGTTTATCTTGAACCATTGATTGATGAGTTGGAGGAACTATGGAGAGGTGTTGCGGTGGTGGACATTAGTAGGCCTCCCTCCTCTCGACACTTCGACTTAAAAGCAGTGTTGATGTGGACAATGCATGACTTTCCAGGATACAGCGATTGTTCTGGTAAGAATTCTAATTACCTCCCTATTCTATTACTATTGGCTATATATATATATTAATTAGATGGTTTGACTTTATTATTCTAACTTTTATTTATATTTTAACAGGTTTGAAAACATCCGGTAAACATGCATGTCCTGTTTGTGGCCCTTCGTTAGTACATGAGTATGTTGACGGTTTGTGTAAGACTATATTCGATAATCATCATCGATTTCTCCCCTCAGATCATCCTAAATATGTTGCTAGTAAGAGTAACATTCCTCCATAAACACTTCGTGCAAAAGATTGGAAGCGTATTTGGGAGTCTACAACTATTCTTCCTCCAGATGGCATGAACAGGTATAGTGATGTTTTTTCAATCTTGTTTTGTGTAGTCTCTAATTGGATTAAAGGTCACATAGAGCAATCCCTTGTGTAGGTACTCCATTTTTTTTCGGCTGCCATATTGGACCCATCTTAAGATCAACCATCTTCTTGATCCCATGCACATCTTCAAGAATGTGGGATCTGGTATTTGGGAACATATTATTGGTAAACGAGACAATGTTAGCGTACGTGAGGACTTGCGGATCACAGGACGTATGCGTCAAGCTTGGCCACGAGAGGTGGGTGGGCACGTTCGTCTTCCGCCTGCACCATGGATTATATCAAAGAAAGAGGAGAAGCAGGTAAAGCAGGCCATCACCACTTTGCGTACTCCCACTGGATGCATGAGATCATTGAAGGGAGCCTTTACAACCACTAAGAAAAGAGGCGTTGAGCAACTATATGGGTTGAAGTCCCACGATTGGCACAAGATGCTTCAAGTAAGTGTTTTCCAAGTCTTATACGAACGTTGAAATTAAATTTTGTAATGCCATAAACCATACATACATGTGCTCTTATGTGCGCAGTTCATACTACCTACTAGCATCGACCATTGTGCAAATAAGAGTTTGAAAAAATGTATTTATAAGATGGGCGAGCTTGTGAGGTATGTAAAACCCATACTCAGATCACCCTTCATTATACCTTGCAAAATGAACGTGCATGAGGTATAACGTACTATTTATTTATTTTTCAGATATGTTAGTTCCAAAGCAATTGATCCAGCCACGTTGGATGATGCGCGTGTTATGGCAGTGGAGGTGGTTTGTTTGGTAGAGGAGACTTTTTCGCGAACCATTCTCACAAGTCAACTACATCTCATTGTGCATTTAGTGGACGAAATTGCTTTATGTGGTACTGTGCATGCACGCTGGATGTTCTTCCTAGAGCGCTTCATGAAGACCTTAAAAGACTTTGTGAGGCAAAGTGCAAGGCCTGAAGGAAGCATGGCCGAGGGTTGGTTGATACAAGAGTCTCTCTTGTATATATTTCAGAATTTCTTGGTCAGGTAGACAGCTCTTTGCCACGACTATGGAGCAATGAAGAGGACTTGAGGATGACCTCTATTGTGCCTCAAGGAAAAGGACAGAGTAAAGTAATTGACAGAACATTGATTGATGATCTCAATTTCACTTGTATCCTTAATAGTGATGTGATGAGCAGATGGGTTACAAGATATGAGGATGCAAAGACAAAAAGGCAAGCAGAAAGAGCTCTCTTTCGGAGGCAACATGGCTCTCGGAAGGCGTACCCTAAGCATCTAGCAACACTTCCGAATGATATCCATGTTGATTGGTTGCATGAGGAAATGGAGAGAGCAGAGAGCGACGAGGGGCTGCATATCACGGCGGAAGAATGGGAGTATGCACGAGGATGCATGTCAAAGGTACATAGAACTAATGTTTTGCATTAGTTGTAAGTGATTTGCTTTTAATATTTATTCACATTGCTTACACAAATATTGCTTCTATTTTGGTTTAGTGCACTATGTTCAATGCTATATGGTGTGAAGGCAAGCATTTTCGAACACAAAGAATTGATGAAAAGAGAAATACACAAGATTGCGGTGTCATTAGTAGCTTTGAGGGAGCTAATGGAAAAATGGATGATTATTGTGGCATAATCCAAGACATATTTAGGCTTGACTCTCGTCGCTTCTTTGTGTATGTTTTGGATGTCAAATGGCAAATGAACGTGGTGGAAAAAGGGCCTGATGCAGCGATAAAACGCCATGCAAGTGGATATGTAACTATTGACTCTACAAAGTTTTGGCAAACAAAGAAAGATAGGCTCGTATTGCCACAACAATGTGAGCAGGTATGCATTTTTTTACTAATGTGTTTCATGTACATATATATCTAAGCTCGCGTACCCCTTGACTTTTGATATGCTAATTAATTACTGTACTATGTGTATTTGAGTAGGTTATCTATCTACCAATGGTGCATGACATCAAATGGTGGTACGTCATCCCTATTGCACCACGTTCCAAAGTGATGTATAATACATTCACTGATATGGAGCATATGGAGGATGTAACAAGCCGCAATGAAGATGATGTCGAACATGCCATTGAAGATGTTGTGATCGATGATCAAGAAATAAGAGATGATCATGATAATGAGGATGAGCATGCCATTTCTCATGATCATGAGAATGACCCTACCATTGAGGATGATGGTGATGTTGATGAGGATGATCAGGACATCGATACCATTATCAATGGAGTACAGAATATCAATAGTGGAATAAATTTAATCGTAGCCTTACAAATTGATCAAATGGATATTGATGTTGATCGTTTGGCAAGGATGGATCTTATTGAAGATGAGATCGAACCCTAACCAATCCGTCACTGTACGTTCTAAATTGATGACATTTCTATCATCTCATATGCATGATTTATTTTTGAATATATTTCATTGTTGTAAATGCATGTAGTGGGATTGTGTAATGATGTATACTGTAATGTACTATGAGATGGTTTAAAGAAAATAGTTTTTAATTTTGTAAAGGAATTCAGTTTTTCTTCAGTTTTTCTCTGCCATGCATGTATTAATTCGTGTATAGTGCCGTCTATTAATTAGTGTATAATAGCGTGTATTAATCTGTGAATATTATTGTGTATAGATGCGTGTATTACTGCGTGTATATAAACGCGTTTATACATGTGTTGATAAATGCAAATATACACACGAACTTAAATGCTAAAATACACACGCCCGATTCTATTCAAATACAGGCGCGACCATACATGCGTTCGTAATTTATCGCGTGTATGAAACGCGTGTATGGCAGCATTGTCTTGTAGTGGTATTGCCACAACAATGTGAGTAGGTATGCATTTTTTTACTAATGTGTTTCATGTACATATATATCTAAGCTCGCGTACCCCTTGACTTTTGATATGCTAATTAATTACTGTAGTATGTGTATTTGAGTAGGTTATCTATCTACCAATGGTGCATGACATTAAATGGTGGTACGTCATCCCTATTGCACCACGTTCCAAAGTGATGTATAATACATTCACTGATATGGAGCATATGGAGGATGTAACAAGCCGCAATGAAGATGATGTCAAACATGCCAATGAAGATATTGTGATCGATGATCAAGAAATAAGAGATGATCATGATAATGAGGATGAGCGTGTCATTTCTCATGATCATGAGAATGACCCTACCATTGAGGATGATGGTGATGTTGATGAGGATGATCAGGACATCGATACCATTATCAATGGAGTACAGAATATCGATAGTGGAATAAATTTAATCGTAGCCTTACAAATTGATCAAATGGATATTGATGTTGATCGTTTGGCAAGGATGGATCTTATTGAAGATGAGATCGAACCCTAACTAATCCGTCACTGTATCGTTCTAAATTGATGACATTTCTATTGTATGTGTTGTCTTTTAATTATCATCTCATGATTTATTTTTGAATATATTTCATTGTTGTAAATGCATGTAGCGGGATTGTGTAATGATATATACTGTAATGTACTATGAGATGGTTTAAAGAAAATAGTTTTTAATTTTGTAAAGGAATTCAGTTTATCTTTACCAAGCGTGTATTGATGCATGTATGGCAGCGTGTATTGATGCGTGTATTATTGCGTGTATATAAACGCGCTCATACACGCGCTGATAAATGCAAATATACACGCAAATTTAAATGCCAAAATACACGCGCTCGATTCTATTCAAATATATGCACGACCATACATGCGCTCGTAATTAATCGCGTGTATGAAACGCGTGTATGGCAGCATTGTCTTGTAGTGAAATAGCTCTCAAGTGACTAGAAACCAAGCTTAAGTTGTATACCAATCACAATTACGGAGTTTATACCAATTCAAGTAAAGTTTTATCTAAATTTTCAAGTGTTCTAGTTTAAGATCTATCCAAGTACAAGATTCTTTCTAGTTTAAGATCTATCCAAGTACAAGATTCTTTCTAGACCAAGAATTGCTCTAAGTCACAGATATATTCAACCACAAGATTTAAACCCCTTAAGAACAAGATTTATTTAAGAATTATAATTATGATTAATTAAAGACTAATCTCTCAATTTTCGTCCATTCAAGTATTTTTAATCTAAGCCAAGATTCATTATTAGTATATCAAGTTCTTGCTATCAACTAGGACGCAAGATGACTATCTTTCTTCAAGTTCTAATTTCATATTTAAGATTAAGCTTAAGATCAAGATCCCCTTTAGATTTCATTGTTTACAAGTAAGATTCACAAATTCAAGAATTATAAACCTATTCAAAGATTATAATTTTTGAAATTTAGTTAGACAATTACAAGATTAAGATCAAGAACAAATCCCCAGAATTCATCAAGTTATTGACAGTAATGTAAGTGATTATTTTTCAATCTTAAGTTGATAAGAATTTCCATTTCGACCTAATTCCTTTTTGGAATAAGACTTATAGTCTAATTTTGAGGATAGAGAAAAGTTATGTCAGAATGAAAGTTTCAGAGGGAATTAGCTACTCCGTCTCAAACTTCTGTTCTTAAGGTAGTGTCGTGTGGAATTAATCTATGGTATGGGACATTAGATTGGTTTTACACGGTTACACCAGATGTATCTATGTCTTCTATCTTTCACCAGCGAGTGTTTGTATGTGGAAGGTACCTTGGTGGTATGGGACACTTAGATCCCTTTTACATCCGTTCACTTGTTTGCTTTTATTTTCAGAAATTGTTTGATGTGATGATCTTGTCCTCCACTTGTGCCATGAAGCCATCCACTCATTGATTGTGCAACTGAGGACAGTTGATTCCCAACAGGGGGGACTGTTATGATCCATGCTATTTGACGAATGATAATCATGGTCATTTAATATTTGATTTATATTTTTTTTTATGATGCCTATTTCTCATGAACACGTTAGGATTGATTGATGTGATGTCAATTGATTGTTGTTACTACTGACGTGGTTTATGTTTATGAGTTTAGGTGATGAGGTGTGCAAGGGTACCGATTTAGGTGTTGCACAGTGCGAGGGTACCGATTTAGGTGTCCCACGGATGGTGGATTGAGTCGTGGCATGTGGACAGATCTCATTATTATATTCACAATATTTTGTGGCTGTATTATGGCGTTTGATATTATTTTGACATCAGTGTGATGTGTGTGTGCGCACGCATCAATTTATTATATAGTGTGAGCACTAGTAGTTGATTTATTTTGTAATGTGCATATGTGCACACGTTAGATTATTGTATTAGAAAAATTGTGCAAACCTTAGAAGGTTTGAGGACAAAGGTTAATTGAGGACAAAGGCTAATTAAATGGCAAAGTCCAAATATGGATATGTACTTTATTTTTGGCTGAAAGCCTACTTTTGGAATATATCACAAATACCCACGCGAGAAGAAGCCACTCACGTTGGGGGGGGGAAGATTGCACCCAGTCTTGTGTTGCCTTGTGTTGATGGTGATATTTTTCTTTCTTTTGTCTTATGTTTTGTTATATGCTTTAATTTTTAATTTAATTCACGTAGTTGTTTTAATATTTGACATATTTTATGAGTTTTTGATTATTCTCTTCAAGAAAATTAAAGGGTCTTGTTTCAGAAATAGTCATCCATTGCTTTGATCCATACCTCGACATCCTTCTCAATTTTTGAACCTTTTCCCTTAAAGGAGGGAGTTTGCATCTGTTTGAGTAGGAACTTCTTTTCCTGGTTATCTGTATCTCCAACAGAGAGGAATAGGAGTCATCATCAAAAGAAACAGCTAAAATAGCTGGCCTAGCAACCTTGCTAGGAATTGTCTTCTCATTAGAAGAATTTGCATCCATGGACGGCTTTTGTATAGAGCTTATAAGTTGTAAGATATTATGTTCTCAATTTCCTTATGGACTGGTCTTTTATACTGTTTTGGATGGACTCCAAAACCATCAATATAAAAAAATCATGTGCTGTAAATCTGTGTGCCACTAAACCATTTTGAAATAGGAACCCTAGTACCTACACTCAGCTAACCATTATTGTGCACATACAAGACAGCTTTAGAGTAAATTTGTTGAGTTATAACTTTAATATAAAAATCTAAATTCATAGTTGTTACAAGATAAAAATTCATTACTCTTGTGCTCTGTTAATATCCTCACCTCCCACGATATTGAGGTACTCTCTAATATTTAGGAGGCTCCAATGTCTACTTGCACCTACAACTTCCACTGCACCACTGGGCAACCGAACGCATATATTGAGAGGCAAAACAACTTGTTCATCTGCTTGCATTGGGACCCAACAGCTATTCTTTTTCATCCACCGCTCATAATAGAAGTGTATGTGTAGTGTGGCATGAGCTTTGAGATATCGAAATGAGACACTAGATTCTACTATATTACACTTGAATGTGTCATCCTTATGTATCCCTTCTACAGTCCTCCACTGTTGTCCAAGCATGCAAGACTACCATGTCATTACCTAATACCTTCTTGCACACAAACATGGTAGGTGATTGTGAGAAACAAAATTGATTGAACATCTTGACAAAAAAGATATATTGGGTATACCCAACTAAGACTCACAGATCAAGAGGGCTTTGCAAACTTCAAAGACCCTTGTATATCACAAAGCATCTTTGATTTCATGACCATTACAGTCCAAGCAGCTGGAATTGGCCATTCTATAGAAGATAGGAATGGAGATGTGATTATGTGAGCTTACCAAACCCATCGTCCTACTTTGGTACCAAATAGGAGTGCCGGTAAAAGAATACCTTTTTCTTTACGAATTGGCCATTCTATAGAAGATAGGGATGGAGATGTGATTATGTGTAGCTTACCAAACCCATCGTCCTACTTTGGTACCAAATAAGAGTGCCGGTAAAAGAATACCTTTTCCTTTATGAAGTTCTGCACTTGTTTTACAAGAAAACATTGCCTGACCAATGTCATGCAATGCTTGAAATATTTTGGTAAGGCTGTCCAATGGCTACTCCACTACCATGTTTAAAGGAGAAATATCTTCAAACAAGAAATAAGTTGACTTAGATTGAAACATCTCTATCATAAAATCTCACATGCCCCTTTCTACCTGCGATACTTACAATTGTATGGAAATCAAGTTTGTTCGAAGATGGATATCTCATGTTGTGTAAACATGTTGTACCGTGGCCACTAGTTTTCCATTGCTTGCCTTCTTGAAGCCTTGTAAATGACCTTTCCAATGGTGCTCCAGTACATTTTGCCATCAAACTTGGTGAGGCGAACTGTAGCAGGCTATAGATAAACGCAAGCGCTCTTACGATATGCCTCTCCCCCCAAGCACCATTATCGTCATTCTTGTTGTACAAGGATATCTCCTCAATCTCGTCTTTTGGTCTTCTTGGTACAGACATATCTTCTTGGAAGCTAGAGTAGAAAGATTATGTTTAGAGTAAAAAGGAAAGAGATGTGCAGACTAGGGTTTTACAGGAGCCTTGAAGATGAAAGAGATGGAGCTCCGAGAAGGGAGGGAGGTTAAGATGGAGGAGAAAGTTTGGGGTTTCGGGCTTTGATGGTTTCATTAGGGTTCGGCAAATGAGATAGAGATGGAAGAGAAAGGGAGGAAGAGTTTAATTTGGACGTTCAAGAGGAAAAGCGGACTTGAAAATGAAATTTTTGATTACAATAAAATTTGAGATGGGTTTTTGGGAGAAAATGTGAGTTTTGGGGGGATCACAAAATTTTTAAAATTTTAAGAATTTTTTGAGCCACGAAAATGGTGGGACCATGCTTACCCTAAACCCCCTACTTTTTTAAAGGGACAAGTGTAATTATTAGTACTGAAAACCTAGTCTCCCTCTCTATAGCCTCGTCTCCCTCCTTATATTCAAAGGAGACCAAATGTGCACAATCCTCTATTCCTATTGGTCCGTTGTTGCTAATTACTTTCATTAGTAAAAAGCCCAAAATATGTCTAAATGTCCCCTAATGCATTCTTTCCTCGTTTTTTTTTCAGACAGTTCGCGCGACTATAGCTGCATGCGACTAGTCATACACGTTGCCACAGGCGTGGCAATCTACATGGTCATATGCGTGACTGTAGCCATGTACTCATAACTGCCTAATAGCCGTGTTGATAATTGCGTGAAGATTTTTTTTCATATATAGATTCTTTTAAATTTGCATGACTCTAGATATGGTTGTGCTCTTGGTTTGTTGTAGTGCACGATGTATCACACTGTGAGACAGTGGCAAATTGCAACAGTGGCCCTCCTATTGAGTAGGCATTTTAGTTGCCACCAAGTCTCCGATTAAAGAAGGGACGAGTATCTAAAACCATGCAGATCCATCTTACCTTTATATTCGGAAACTCTATCCCTCAGTGTTCCATAATCCTTTTCGACTAACCTGGCATGAATTCTTCTCACCATGGGTTGAAGAGGAAAAGGCATTCTGGAATAAGCAGTTTAATCCATTTACTACTATTTTTGGAGCAAGCTCGAGGACGAAGCAAACCCGGGTTCTCCTAATATTGGAAATATCTACAACAAAGTATTACGTGTACTCTAAGAAATCAAGGAGCTGACTTGGCAGCGCCCTTGTAACGTCGCTGGGTGCAACAACACGTAATGTTGCCTAATATTATTAGTGCTTATAAGAATAATGTGGGGCACGAATGATGATCCCTTCCGGTTATTTTCTTATTATGGCAAAACTTGAAGAACTGCATTTGAGACGCTAGATAGTGATAAAGCAATTTACAAGAGAACCAGGCTCATTATGAGAATCATGTAGGGCATGAATGATGATCCCTTCCACTTGTTTTCGTATTATGGCAAAACTTGAAGAACTCCATTTCATGAGACCCTAGATAGTGATAAAGCAATTTACAAGAGAGCCGGCCTCATTAGTGTTTATGCGAATAATATGGGGCACGAATGATGGTCGCTTCCGGTGTTTTCGCATTATGAAAAAACTTGAAGAACTCCATTTGAGACCCTAGATAGTGATAAAGCAGTTTACAAGAGAACCGGCCTCATTAGTGCTTACAAGAATAATGTGGAGCACGAATGATGATCTCTTCCGGTTGTTTTTCCGTATTATGGCAAAACTCGAAGACTTCCATTTCAGACCCTAGATGGTTTTACTAGAGAGCCAGCCTCATAAGAAGAATCCCGGCCATGAAGAAATGTACGTCAGTGCAAAGAGTTATCGAAGGAGGATTGAAGAGAAGCTCGTCGTCGATCATAGTGTGTACTGCTGCTATTCAAGAGCTTAGCAAGATGGCAAGTCGGAGGGCGGGGGCTGAAGGGTCTGCTTTGGTCCAATGCCATTTGTGACAAGGAAGGTAGTGCCCAAACCCCAACTCGTGTGGATCTCCAAGTGGCAGTGCATGAACCACACTCCTGCAACATTATGCATACGGTCCGTCAGCAAGAGAGTACAGCTACAAGCTTAGCAGCAGCGGCAGCAGAGTTTATTGTAGGGCACATCTACGTCGAGCTATAATATTGATAATTATAGTGTGTACTTTACCTGGATTGTCCGCTCGGAAGCGGAGAGCCACCCAGCCTCCTTTGGGGACGTTTATAGTGTTGCGCTCGGGAGGGTCGACCAGGTTGAATGTGGCGGGATCACTAGTATTGTTGTAGTTTCCCACGCCCTGGCCTACCACGTAGAAGTTGAAGCCGTGGAGGTGGATGGGGTGGCTCTCAGTGCCGAGAATGCCGGTGCCCTGTAGGACGAGCTGCACACTGGAGTTAAATGGCAACCAGGAGAGTCGTGTCCCTGTCTCTGGAGCGAGGTTCTTGGGTGGTGGTCCAGTATAGTTGAAGGACCTCACGGGGTTGTCCGGAAAGCTAGTGTGAAAGACAATATTTGTGGTGTTGGTGGTCCGATTCTTCTTGATGATCGTTGATTTGTCGAAGAACAAGGACTGGAGGAGGGCGGTGTTGGGAAGGCTAAACGAAATGTTGTTAACAGCGGCTGCAAACTTGCCTCCGGAGGGTCCCTGGCATACCTTGCCGTGAGGGCAAGGTTTTCTGGCCAAGCCCACAGTGAAGAGCAAGTGGCGGTCTAACTTAAGGGGCACGGTTACCGGGAACTCGTTGGAGTTGAGGCTTCTAAGACTAGCGCTGAAGTTGTTGGCCAAGGCAGTGTCATTGTAAGGAGGAAGGGCAGGCAAGAGGACCGGCCGCCGCAGCTTGGTCGAGGAGGATCCCACATACTCCACCACTGAGGTGGCCGTGGTATTGTCGAAGGGCACTGTGGGACCCGCGGAGTTGTATGCTCTCACCGCCAGTAAGTATCTTCCTGTTGGCTGATCCGCATTGAGGAGAACATTAGTGGTCTGCCCAGGCGCGATGAGGATGGTGCTGGTCTTGAAGGGCTTGGTGTAGGTGGCATCGATCTCCACCACTGTTAGAGTATGGTTAGCGATGCTGAGGAATAGCTCGTCGTTGAGGGCGGCATTGATGATCCGGAGTAGGTAGGTCTGGTTCTGTGCCACCGGAAGCTTAAACATATCTGCAATTATACCAAATTAATGTATAACTAAAGTTGTATATAAATATACAGTTCCCCGCCGCAATCATCAAAATGTAAATGTATATATATATATATATATTTGTAGATCCGAGAGCTCATGTAGTACTGATCTGTGAAATTACCCTTCGCCGAGCAATTGTAGAGGGCGCCGGGCTGCCCATTGATCGTGTAGGCATCGGAGACATTAGGGCCGGCTCCAGACCGTAGAGCTTGCTTTATCACAGTTTCCGTGTCGGAATTCCACCACTCACCTGTAAGTTGCAAAAATATATAACCGCGTGTTACAGCTATAAAAAATAATAAATTAGACGTGAGCATTGCCGTCCATCACATGATGATGATGGTGGCCAAAGTTATCTAATTCTCGATTTTTGGGGGCGGGGGGGCGTACCGAGGACGATAGGGATCTCTTTGGCAGGATGGGGGAACGGATAACTCTGTTGCACCTTTGGGAGGATGATGAAGGCCCCGTGCACAGTGGAGCGCATCCAGGAGATGTGCGCGTGCCAGAAGAGCGTGCCACGCTGGCCGGTTACGGTAAAGTTGTAGAGGTAACTCTGGCCCGGCTGGATGGGGCACTGCGTGATGTAGGAAGGCCCGTCGAACCATCCAGACCGCAGCTGACGGACGCCATGCCTTCAATATAAGTATTGAATATATTAGAAAACCATTATATTTTATAAATATATATAGCTTGGCTTGCCAGCTACTGACCACCGATAATTTACCAGTGGATAGTGATGTTCTTGTCGGGCATCTCGTTGCTCACTTTGATCAGCACACGCTCCCCCTCTCGCACGAACAGCGTCGGCCCTGGAAACTCGTCGTTCACCGTCACCATCCGCTTGGTTTGGCAAAGCCGAGTAAAGTTGCTGTACTTCACCTGCACGTGCATGGCGCATTGTCAAAGTGATAAGCATGCTACCCATTAAATTAGCTTGATGAACGCAAATTGAGAGAGAGAGAGAGAGAGAGAGAGAGAGAGAGAGACAGACAGACAGACTTACATGGAATTCAAAGCGGCTGATATTCGAGCTCTTATCCGCGTGCAGCTGTGCTCCATGAAGAGGAGGGAGAAATGCTACCGCCGCAACGACGAGCAAGATGGAAGCGATAAGGTGCGCCATGCTTAATTATGCTTGCTTGTGGATGGCTGCGCCAACAGTCCACTAAATGAGGACTTTGGCTTCCACGACGTCGTTGGACGTCATGACCGCGTGCGCCCAGCTATATAGGCACGAAAGAAGAAGGTTGGTTATCGGTCTCAGTACCAACTGCGCCCCAGCGCTGCAGTGGGTGGCAGGTGCTCTTTTCTCATCGCAGTTGCTTCAAGCCATCAGCCATATCTTCCGGCATACCATGTTACTCCCTCTAAGAAAATGCCTTAGGTATTACTCTCCATATCTTCCGGCAAACCATGTTACTCTCTCTAATAAGAAAATGCCTTAGGTATTACTCTCCACTGTCGGAAGAAATTCGGAAGCCTTGTATATATTCTAATTTGTGTGGCTACGTAGTAAAGCAAAGCTTTTTATTATTTAGTGTTCTTGATTTTCTGGATGTTTTGGATTTTCTTGATTTTCTGGATCAAGAAGATGGATATGGTGACTTTGGATTGGTTGAATTTCTTTTTCTTTGTTTGTTCCTAAGCTTTTGGGGCCATGGGTTTAATGGGGACCGAATTTTTTGGGGCCAAAGTTAAATCTCACAACCAAAATTAGGGAAAAATCTCACTAATCAAGATTAGAGAGACTAATCAAAACACTTTTTTTTCTTTTCTCTCTTTTCTGTGCTTGATCTTGAAGCTTCAGTCTAGGGTTTGAAGCTAACAAAATGAATGGGGTACAAGAAGGCTTCATCACAAGTTCTTTCTTGGCTTCATTTCCATGTGATTTTCGTGGTGAGACTATGATTTTTTTTCGCTTTCTCATGGTGTTTTGGAGACTCATCAAACACATAATGCCTAGTCAATACTTACCTTGGCTATGGTGGATGACTAAGGCATAGTTGGAGCCCTCTTTGAAACTCTATGGGGAGCTATTTCTTGCACGATTTTGTCCATGAAGAAACCATGAACCTATCCACGTTTTTTCTTCATTGAGAAGATGGAGACTCAAACAAATGTAAAAAATGCTTGGTAATGCAAATACTAAGAGTAAGCAAGTTCCTAATCTCATCAGTGCTTCAATTTCTTCTTCTCTTGCATATTAGGGATTTCATGAAAAAATTAGGGTTCTTCATCAAATTTTGGAAAAAAATCTTCATCAATCCTCCTTTTCATGCTTGGCTACATTCATATATGTGATCAATTGCTGCATGAATAGGGGATTTCATGGAAATTTTCATTTTCTTAGAAAAAATAGGGTTTGGGATCATCTTTTTCATGAAATACTTTCATAATGAGACCATCCCAACCTTCCTCTACCTATACATGTGTTCAATGTTTGATTTCAATCAAGATTGAGGGTTTCTTGGCGGCCCACTTGAATGATTTGATATTTTATTAAAAATTAGGGTTTTCACTTAAAAACTTTGAGATCCAAGGTGTTAGTTCTCTTCTCTTATCTCTCCTCTACCCTCTCATAACATTAATTTGCAATAATGATCACAATTCTAGGGTCTCGCTGGAGAAATAGGATTTTGGAAATTGCCTTCAAGATTAGGGTTTGTGGTGGGATTTCTTGAGTTTTCAATCTACAATCCTTCTTCCCTTGATCTTCTCTGTATAGTCATGCAGCACTCCTTGATTAACTTGGCCAAGGGCTTTTGGGTTTGGGATCAGCTTTTTCATGAAATATTTGCATAATGAGACCATCCCAACCTTCCTCTACCTATACATGTGTTCAATCTTTGATTTCAATCAAGATTTAGGGTTTCTTGGCCTACTTGAATGATTTGGGATTTTCTTAAAAATTAGGATTTCCACTTAAAAATTTTGAGATCCAAGGTATTAGTTCTCTTCTCCTATCTATCCTCTATGCTCTCATATCATTAATTTGCAATAATGATCACAATTTTAGGGTCTCGCTGGAGAAATAGGGTTTTGGAAATTACCTTCAAGATTAGGGTTTTTCGTGGGATTTCTTGAGTTTTCAATCTACAATCCTTCTTCCCTTGATCTTCTCTATACAGTCATGCAAGAGTGCTTGATTAATTTGGCCAAGGGCATTAGGTTTTTGGGAGAAAACAGGATTTAGGGTAAAATTCTTACATATCATGGGATTTTCATCATTCCCTTGCATATAGCTTGCATTGCTTTGAACCTCTACTTGCTCTTTATCATTCCCACACACTTTTCCAATCATTTTACCCTATACACGCAAAGAAGTCAACAATTGCATTAAAATAAAAGAAAAATATGCAATCATTGATGCTTATTGCATTTGTTATGCCTTGGTGAGGGCATTGTTGGTTTCTCTTTGATTAGATGACTATTGCAAGCCTTGGAGCAGAGGATTTTGAGGAAGAAAGTGTACAAGAAGCATAATACAAGCATGATCACGTGCTAAAGTTGTAATGCTCATGAGCATGAGTACATCATACTACTGCAAGCATGATCACATGTTAAAGTTGTAATGTTGATGAGAATGAGTACATGTTTGAAATTGTAAGCCATCAAACACTTTACTCTCTTTACATTGTTAGACTCTTAATCAAATTGTACAAGTTCAATTCAATCAAGTACTAGAATCTAGCATTTGAGAGGGTACCCTTTGGCATTGGTGGAGAGGTCAAGGGGAAGCATGGCTTGAACTCTCCTTATTGTGTGAGTTCTTTTGGAAAAGAGAAAAGGAGGGGGATTAGGGACATGGTGTTCCAGACATGGCGGCCTGAACTCTTACCATTAGATTTCAAACTTTAGTAAAAGGGTGAGGGGGGTGACAAGGGTTGGCCGGGAGATCGGCAAGTAACATCTCTCCATCGACTTGCTACATCGAATCAAATGGGCAATGGTTTATTATACATACGTGTGATTTGCAATGCAATTGACAATCACTGGGATTTTACAAGAATGCATAGTTGGCATTATTGGGCACATTGGTATTAGTATAGTGATTGAGATTGGTTCATAAATGCACCAAGGTCATGCCAAAATCTGGTCAAATTCCCTTGATTGGATGCATATTGATGCTTTGGATATGCCGAGATGCAAGCATACATTGATTTTCAAGCTTGTAGTTGACAATTTGACATAATCTATAATTTTCAAAAAAGTGTGATTCAGTCTGGAGGGTTTTGAACTAAACCTAAATTGAATATTTGGAGTTATTCCATATCATTAGGGCTTCCCATAGAGCCCTCGATCACTCTGTTTGGTTTTTGGGTTAAGTAGTTACACCCACTTCTCTACCGCATACGTTGTTTGGATAGAATTTAAACCAAGTCTCGGATCATAAATTTAGCTTCACCATTTTGTTCTCCACTTTCTAAATACCTTAACCAACCAGTTTTAACTCATTTGGAGAATTCAAGTCCAAGCGGTGGACCAAACTATCACTATTTGACTTGCCAGAAAAAGTTAAAACAGAGACATCTAGAGGGTTGACTGAACCAAAAGTGTCATCATAGGCTTACTCCTTATCCTAATAACTTCCTATAGAGCCCTAGAACACCCAAATCTGAAACTCCTATATCATCCTATTGCAAACTTGCCAAAACAGCCCTATTATGGCCCCGATAAGCCGAGAGGTAGACCTAGAAAGCTATCATTCACAAGAGATGATATGGAAGGGGAGGAATAGATGCCAAATAGGGCACTATGGACACAATGGAAGAGATTGAAGAGAAAATGGTTGGGGGAAGCACTCACAAAAATGTCTCTCAATCCTTGGTCAAACTTCTAAGGGAGTTGAAGCGGCTGCTAATGTGGGAAGTGCCCATAAGCACACCTCTCAAAGTTCCCAAGCCATTTCAAATGATACTCTCTTGGAAATGATTGTGAATAAACTTGATTTTGAACACTCACTGATAGATTGGATATCATAGACCAAACCTTGAATTCAACGTTTGAGTCTATGACTACCAAAATGGGAGCCATTGAAGATCAAATTGGATCAATCTATGAATCAACACCATGAAGAAGCTAATGTGGATAGAATTGGTGGGATTCATGAGGGCAAGCAACCTATGCAGCATGAAGTTCATTATTGTATTCACAAGGGAGGTAAATAAGCTATGCAAGAGGCTTCTATGACGGCTCCTTCATTTGGATTTATGATGGATGCTAAGAAACCTCCCATAAAGGATTTGAGGCCTTCTTCATTTCAGCCCAATAATTCTCAAGTGAATAGAAAACCAACATAAGATTCATTCAAGCCTATGAATTCATGCTATGGAGATGCCAAGAGGATACCATCTTATTGAAAAGCAAATTGGTCCATCGTGGTAGATGAGGAGAGGCTTTGGGATACGGATGGGGGAAAACAAATATTTGAAGAGGTGATAATAGCAGTTGACTATTTGCGAGATGCTGAGGAACTCCCCCCAGATCGTATGATGGTTGAGCATACACCACTAGCACCTATTGAACAACAAGAAGAATAAGATGAAGACATACTAGTTGAGGAAGTAACCTTCTACTAATGGGCAAGTTGAGAGCACAAACAAAACTTTGGTCACTATCCTTAGAAAAACCGTGGACACTCATAAAAGGGATTGGGATGAGAAGTTGCCAGCAGTTGTTT
This sequence comes from Cibotium barometz, assembly GCF_041138505.1. NCBI lineage: Eukaryota > Viridiplantae > Streptophyta > Polypodiopsida > Cyatheales > Cibotiaceae > Cibotium > Cibotium barometz. The sequence goes on along the minus strand of NC_141076.1, from coordinate 26,125,673 downwards.
GGGCTTATAACACTACTTTCAAGGAAGCCACGAGATTCACTCCTTTCTCTTTAGTTTATGGGCAAGATGTGTGTTACCTATGAGTATGATTTGGTGAGTTTGAGGTTTTTGCACGAGCATATACTACCTTTGGAGGAGAGTTTGCAAGAGAGATGGGCACTTTGGAGCATCTAAATGAGTGGAGATTGAGAACCTATCTACTTCAACAGGTTGCTAAGAAACGTCAAACCAAGCAACGTGATAAGAAAGCTAAAACCTATTCTTTTGAGAAAGGGCAATTGGTTCTTCTTTATGATGCACATCATGAGCTTTTCCCTGGGAAGCTGAGCCATTTATGGTCGGGTCCTTATAGCATTGTTGAGGTTTATCCTTGCAATAAAGTCCAGCTTGCAGAAATGGATGGGACATGGTTCTCTACCAAAACCAATTTTGATAAAATTAAGCCCTATTGGATGTGATTGCATTGACTTTTCTGTTATGAGTTGCAGATGATGTTGAATCTATCACGCCTTTTTGGAGTCTATACTTTGATGGAGCATGTAGGGGCAAGGAAAAACTTGGTAGTTGTAGCATTGTCATATATCCACCTGAAGGGAATGCTATTCTTTTGGGAGATCATTTGAGCAACAACATTACTGAATATCAAGCACTTTTGATTGGTTTGAGAGCACTACTTCTTTTGGGAGCATCTCATGTTCATATCTATGGAGATTCACAACTCGTGGTCCACCAGTTTCATGGCTAGCAGGCCTGCACCCTCCACCCTTTGATGCACTACTACAGTCTTTTAGCGCGTGACCACTTCACCCATTGCACCTCTTCTTCCTTGACCTTTTTGCCTCGTCATGAACATCGTGTTGCAGATTCCTTAGCTTTGATGGCCCTTTTTGGTTCCTTTATCCAAAATTTAATCGTGCCTTGGTGAATACCCTTTGCTTTGACATTGATCCTTGGGAAATAGTGCAAGACCTTAAGTGTTTGGGAGTTGAGGAGTTGGGTAGTCTTCTAAGGGTTTTCAAGTCATCCAATCCTTCCACTTTTGCTTCTCTCATTCTATCCATGACCCGTATATTGATTCACTTGTCAGATGTTACCTTTCTCACTATAGATCCTAGCCATTTGCTCATGATCCTGTAGCCCAATGGAGAAGGCACTAGTCTAACCGGAGATTTTTGGGTTCACACTGGCCAGCTACCTTTCCTCGCAGGATGCCACTATTGGATTTTCTTTTTAGCACATTGTGTTTCCGTCATTCATGCATCCTGCTCGACACTCTCACTTGGTCTTGGCATGGAGGGGTGAATGGTGCAGGCAATACAAGTTTTCACAAGCGGTCATGGTGTGGGATACCGGGCTTGGCCCATTTAAAATTTAAGCTTTAAACCTTAGCTTGAAGAGCTTAGGCCATTTAAAATTTAAAGGCTCTAAACCTTAGTGGCTGGAGAAAGAAGCGGCCAGCGTATGAATCGAATCGCTGCCACATAGCATGAATCGAATCGCTGCCACATAGCATGATGGAAATGAAGCGCCGCCATGCACGATGGAAGCGAATCGTCGCCAGCAAGTGCAAACCTGCCGCTTAAAGAGAGAAGGAGTGCAACCATTTTCGGTTTTGCCGGCCTTTGTGCTATGAGCAAAACAAGTGAAGTAAGGCTTTGCTAGTCACCGCCGCAGGCTGTCGTGCTGAGATTGTGAAGGTGTCCAGAGGCGGAATCGCACGCTCCTTCACACACGCAAAAAGAAAGATGTATGCTCGTTTCGGTGTCCAGAAGCGGAAAGCAAGGGAAAAAAGGAGAACAAAAAAAGAAAACCGATAGGATCACAGGAAAATAACCTGGATCGCAAGGAAAATAAACTTTATTGCAGGAAAATAACCTTTAATTACACATTTTTTAAAAGCTTTTCTATATTTATAAAAAGGGAAATATTATTAAAAGAGAAGCCGTTCCTGTTTACACTTGACCAAGAGAATAAAAGAAAAAAAATAAAAACATAATCACATTCATCTCTTTTCCTTGCATGTGAAGAAGGAAGCTGAGTGTCATCTCACTCTTTTGTCATTTAGCACAAAGCTTTGATGTCGATGAAGCTTTTGCTCGCTTGCCGATTGTGTCGTAGTGTCATCTCGCTCTTTTGTCATTTAGCACAAATCTTGTTTAACATTTGTGTGTGCATACATCATTAGCACTCCATCATTGTAGTGCCGCATTTGTCGGAAAGATCCATATCACGCATCCCTATCTACTAGTGCCTTCTCCTTTGGGGTGTTGAGAAAGTGTAGCATTATTCCTTGTTGGATATCTGGGGGGGTTGTCGGGATTTGTCCTCTTTGCCTTGCTCGTCCAGATATTTCCCAGACACTCATGGACCCTCATTTGTAACTTTTGGAACCTTTTTTATAATATGACTTTTGGAACATACATTGGAGCCTTGAGCTACCAAACTTGTCTTATGGAAGGCAATTTCCATACTTTGGTGAAAGGCTAAATGACATAGGCATTATGAGTATTTCTTACTAATTGCATGCTAATTCACATAATGATTTGTTCCAAATCTTAGCTTGTGTTTGCTTCATTCCATCGCACTGCTATGTGACCCAACGTGAGTGGGTGGCCAAACCTACATGGGCCCAGGGTGGAGGAATTGGTGTAAGTTGTTGGGATGTGGAGGTACTCATGGTGGCTCTTGTCTCTTGATTATACCTAAAAAATAGTAAGGATGGTTTGGATTGTTTCGCTACCATCCAAAGGGTTTACCTAAATCTTGTGTCATGGGGTTTAGCTCCGACAATAGCCACAACCTCTATGTGGTGTTCCTAATGGTTCTCTAGTGTGTGTTATCATGTTGAATGTAACAACAATTCCCCCCTAGACTTGTCCACTCTCCCCTTCACTCTAAAGGAAATCTCAGGGGGTGCCTTTTGCACAAGTAATCCTACCAACTTTTACCTAGCACTCCATTTGTGAACAAAGTGAATCGAGTTTAACACATTCCAACCACTTTAAACATTAAGGACTTCAAGGATATCCCTTGACCTACACCATGCATTTGGAAGGCCCATTCCACAAGATCTTGCTACTCTTTACTCGAGATTAGCCCTTATGCTTCTTCTTGGTGGTGCGATCCTAAATCCAAAGCGGACAAGGTAGACCAACTCACGTTCAATTGCCTCGAGCACTCAAGCACTTTCTTATAGGCTTGCCTTTGTTATGGAAAGCTATGGAACTTACCATGTCTACCTCAGTACATAAGAAATTACTCCTCTTCTTAGGGATATTTGGTGTTTGAGGGGTAGGGGTAAGGTGGTAGATAACACAATAAGAAAAGGAGTATTGGGATGACATTTATCTATCTCGCCCCTTGGTTTGGGAAGGTCACATCTTTGGTCAAAATTAAGGCGATCTTTCTAAAACAAATTTCTTGTAGCTCATGTTAACAACTCTTTATTAAAATAGAGTTGTTGATGATATGATCCATTTTATTGTTGAGATTGTGGATGTAGGTACCCGAAAGTATTAGCTACGAAAAAAGAGTATTTTGCATCATGAATTTATATATTGGAAATGGGAGTTTCTTGTGTGTCTAAAGTAGGGGGATTTTTGGGATGGGAAGGGATGTCACCATTTGGTCCCTTCACCAGTCTTGACCAGTGTTTCACACACCAAGGTGTGAATGGGGATTTTCCTTTAAAAAAAAGCTAGAGCATTTTTTTTATTGGCATGATTTGGCCTGAAAGATGGTCATACAACACATGCACTATGGGATTTCATATTAAAACATTGAATGAATTAAATGTGTAGAATAGAGTTTCTTATGTCTTGCATAGAAAAGAAAGTGAAGAGACAAATAGCATCAATATAGTTAGGCACCATTGCAGTCACTTGTATGATAACAAATATACAATTTTTCACCTTAATTGGAAGGTGGCACAAAATCTTCGTACTATCCTCCCTATCTTAGGAAATGTCAAGTTCCAGCGTATTTGTAGACTTTATCTTTAGATTTTGCACCAGTATAAAAATTAATATTTATAAATTTTAAAAATTAAATAATTTTGTATGACTAGCACAATGACTTTATTTTGTTATAATGTATTATATGATATGCACTATACACATTTATGTAGCGATTAATTTATATTTTAAGAAATAATATCATTGAACTATATTAATGGAAGTACATAAAGTGGTAAATATCACAATAAACGTAGTTAATTTGAAGAACAACTAAGGTGAAAAATGTGCACATTGGGGTTTGTAAAACAAGGGTCTATGCTAACATCCATCATACACGTGCATGTGAGTGCACACTTACAATGTTTTTGGGCTGATTTATGGAATGTTTATGGAGCTATTTCTGGGATAGTTTTGTGAGTTCTTATGGGGCTGATTTGGCTATGTTTTGAGGCTGATTTGATGTGGAACTTGGGGCTATTTTAGGCTCCGTACCAAGTTAAATTATGGATGGTGTATGAGCTGATTTTTGAAGATTGTTTTGGAACACTTTTGGACACCTCCTAGAGATGTTTGTATCTTGGCACTAGATAGTATATCTGGGAAGGATTTGTGCTGATGCTTTGTGGAAAATGTGGTGTTGTATGCACCCGCTCCTTGGTATCTTGTAAAAGTTTCTATGTGAATAAAGAAGTTCATATGGGGGGTCGACCGTTATGGCTCAGTGTGGTGTTATTGTATGGTTTACGGTTCTTCTGCTATGTTTTTCCATGGTTTGTCTCGTATTGGAAGTGTTGGTCTATTTCTGGGTCCCCACACGATTAGTGACAATTAGTTTACCGTACTTTGGTTTTTATTGAAGGCCAGTTTCAACATCTTCATCATCACGGTCATCAAAGTCAGCATCAGCATCATCATTCACACCACCATCATCAACATCAATAGCTTCAGCCGCCGTAGCACATAAGTTATCAAGGGGCATGACGGGTCTAGGGCACCCTGTCGGCAGCCAACATAACCCTCTTGGAAGCCAGGTGTGTGTGCAGGCTACAAGCAGCCAATGCGTCCATTGGCCCGAGTGCTAATAGGGGCTATGAAAACCTTGTTGTTCCCTACTTTGTTGGTGTCACCAGGTTCTTAAGTTTTTTTCCCTTTGATCTTCTACTCCGTAAAAGCAGGTTGAGCCGCAGCAAGGACTGCGGTATCTCTTCCCCCATTAGAGGGCATTTGAACATAAAAAAGGCCCTATAAGAATCCCTAATTTTAACGAACTAAGACTAATTTTATATTGAGGCTTAAGGAGACAAACCTCATAATGACACTTACTTTTGGCCCTAAAAGTAGGGGATCTCTCTAGTTTTCCCTCTCTAGGATTTTCACTCTAGGATTCTCTTTCTAGCCACTAAAACTCTCAAAACATCATCAATCTCGTCCAGATAGAGGCTCCAAAAATAAATTTTATTACAATTCAAAATAATTATCTCAAAATAACTTTCAATCACATTTAATGCACTTTCATTACGTTTTTGAAGTTCCCTCTAAATTTCATATCAAAAGTCATTAGAAGATAATCTCGTTTAATACACTTTTATTGCGTTTTTGAAGTTTCCACAAATTCTAAATCGTCATTAAAAGACAAGGAAAACTTATGTTTTTTTATTTAAAAGTTTAATTGAAATTTAAATTTTTGGATAGGCTAGCAATTTAAAATTTATATTTTATAGCAAACCCACCTAAAAACCATTTTCTTCATTGATTACTATCACATCTCTTCTCTGACCTACTCAACAACTAAAAGATTCTCTCTCTCTCTCTCTCTCTCTCTCTCTCTCTCCCCCAAGCCCTTCTCTCTTTGCAGTAGGTCTCTCTTTCAAGCTTCTCTTTGGGATCCAAGCTATCTACCATCTTCCATTGTGTCTACTATGACACTCATAGAAATAACAAACACGTCAAATTCATCATGAGTGAGAAAGGTAGACTTGCATATTCGCATCTCTGAATGAATATGCACATATTAGAAAAGAATGACTAAACACACAAGAGAAGCAAGAAAGAAGACAGCAGGGTCATTGTTATGTGGATCTTTGGGTTGATGGGTATTATATCCTAATGATCCATCTTTAAATTTCTCTCCACCTTTCACAGACCTATCCTCATTCATTCATTTTATTAGAGAGAGGGTGAGAATGGGCTCCTTGGATATTGCAAACACTTAAGTATATGTGATGCATGGAAGGTTCAATTTGTAAACTCACAAATTCATAGCTTGCAAGTCACTTTAAGTAGTGTGCAACAAGCTCTCAAAATAACACAGAATAATATTTTACAGCTATACAGAGAGAGGGCAAAGAGAAAGAGGACCACATCCTCAAGTTACAAGATACAATCTCGCATATTAAGAGCACACCCATGGGAGCCAGAGAGCGAAAGAGGACAATGAACAACATTCAGACACTTGCAATTGGTGGTGGTGCTCTCAAGCAACGAATTCATGCAGCAAGGTTTGTTTGATTTTAGGTTATAAGTTATTCTTATTAGAGTGTATCTATTGTTTAATTTTTTTCATTAACTATTAATTCATTATATAATATTACTGCTATAAGTAATCTTTTTTAGTTCATTACAGGACCTTTCTTAAAGATGCATGTGGTGATAATGGACCTCAAGATATTGGAGATATGTTACGTAGCTGCGTGAGAAAACATGACATTTTTTCCATAGTTCCAGATCCACGCTACAAGAAGGTACGATAGATACTTGCAAATGAGATAATGAAAGATATAACTAACATTTTAGGCATCGAGGAAGTCCAGAATGCATGCAATGAAGTGGGAATAAGCACAAAGGATACTAGGCTCTCCATCAATTACTGCAAGATACACTTCACAAACAAGGCATCACACGAAATATTTTTCCTGCCCCAAGAAGATTGAGATTAGCAAAGAGGACATGCAATGAAGATGTGCAACCTAAGATTGGAGAGTATCATTGCATCAATGATGTGCTAATCATCAAAGCTTGGCAAAAAAAAGTGAGGCAACAATGGTAATATTGTGGTTCCTTACAACAAGTTCAATAATATATTTGTTGATCTACGTCTTCAGAAAGTTATGATCTTATTCTATGGATTACCTAATAATTGTAAGTAACTTTTATCGCTTGCAAAGTAGTTGAAAAAGTCTATGAAAAATCAAAGCTTATTTAATTTTGTTTGTCATGCAAGGTGACAAAATTAGCTTTGTGTTGAAAATGGATGAGTGTCAGATTGTGAAAGGAAAGAGGATAGAGCGAATGAGTATCACACTCATGAATGAGGCTATGTCATATGCAAAAAGTTCAGAGTGATCGTCTTTTCCCAGCGAAGACACATTTTAGGGGAATAGTGAGATCAATCAAACTCCTGATAGGGAGAGGATTTGCAAGCTAGACCTTCCCTCATATAGTGTCCAATCTGAGAAAGAGCTATGGTGGCTTGGGGCACCAAAAGAGACACATGAAGTTCTCGCTTGGATGTTTGATAGGATACCCTGGATTACCACTCAAAACACAGATTCAGGGAGAAAAACTTGAGGTAGAGGGAAAGGTCACTTTCACAGTAGATTGGCATTTGGGGGGTGACCTAAAGATAATAAAGTGCTTGCTTGGGTGTCTAGAAGGTGCCAACACCCCAAATCCTTGTTTGTGGTGCATGAGAATGGTGAGGGAAAACAAACAAAAGTTGAGAAAGAAGAGGATGCTTGAGAATCAAGATATTGAGCACGACCCCATGGACGATGTTGGCAACTGGGCTCGAGGTTTCCTATCTGCCAACATGCTAGCTATGCCAAATAGGCATTTGAGAGACCCAAAATGGAATCCTATAATTCCATTTGACCTGAAAAATGTCTAGTTCTATACACTTCATGCATTCATGTGTGTGTTTGATCGTTTGCTTAAGTGTCACATAGATTATGCATTTACCATGCAAGGCAAAGAACGACAAGAAGAAGCTCCTCATAAAGTAGAGCAACTACTCAACTCGCTTGAAATTCTTCCTCTGAAGGAAGAGAAGCTTAATTCTCCTTGGCTTTTTCAAAGCACAAGGACATTACTTCTGGGGCATCTAAGAATTTTTCTGTCACTTCTATGTCCTTATGGTCATTCTCTACACATCGAGAACACCGGACGAAGCTTCACAACCGTCTGCTATTATAGCAATGCACTAATCCTCCCTAAAATTGTAGAGTTTTTGAATGTGGGAGAGGAGGAGGTAATACTTTCCATTAATTAGGAAGGACGGCAGCCCAGGCATGACAAAATTGGACGTCAATCAATCCCCATGGACGGATGACGTTCTTTCATCAATGATGGTGAAGGCCTTAAAATCTGCCATATCAAAATTTGTGCTGAGACGTTCCTCCTCCTTCTCGGACACAAGGTCCATGACCTCTTCTTCTGCAAAGACTGAGCACTTGAAATAAAGGACTGTTCTGATTTATCAGTCCTTCCTTTGAACTCCTCTTTTGTGTAATCCTCCTTATTAGCATGAAGAAAGAGATAGGCAACAAACCCAAAATGATATTCTAGCAACCTGCATTTCTTGCCATGCACTAGGTACATGTCAACACAAATCTTGATACGTTGATCATCTGAGTAAGTGTCCCACCTCTTCGACATGCTTGAATTCTGAGACGAGGTGACTATGAGGCTTGACATGTGGACATATGTAATAGACCCATAAGAGACGGTCCCTCCGTCGACCAACCTGCAATAGTCTATTCACTCTCTCTCTAGGGATGTCCTTGCCATGTCCTTGATAATCTCCTCAGACTAAAAGGAACGTTGAACATAGGCTCTATATGGCAAAGTGATTTCTCTTGCCCATCCCTCCTCACCAGATCAAAGAGATGCTCTGTGGCACTAGGCTCATCCTTAATCTCCTCCAACAATAAATCATCCACATCATCTACAGCATTGTACAAGTGAGAACCCTTAACCTCCATCGCTTCTCTGATCCATGGAAGATAGGAGTAGTCGGAAGAAATGAACACGAATTGGAGTCTTTCTTAAGTAACTGGAGAAGCGACAACTGTTAGTAATAGTAGTGGGATAATTTCAGTAAATAATCCAAATGAATTATAAGATATTCTACCACTTCCCCCATATTTTGCACCCTCCTCGCCAAAAAGGCTCAAAAAACCTGTTCCATTCATAATTCCATCAATTATCCATTGATCAAAAAATATGACTAGCTTACTCAGAAATACATTGTAGTAATAATCAATGTAACCTTGATTTAGTGACCAACCTTGAATGAAATGTTCAGGTGGAATCCATCCGCCGTGCGATAAGGGGAAAGCAATGACGTCGAAATGCACCTATCGCAATAACGTGGATGGTATGGCGTTGAATGAATGGCACCGTGGATGCACCATGGTGGACGGGGTATGGAAAGTGAGAAAATTTTGAGTGCAGAGAAAAGAAGGAAAAAAACTCGCACCATCTTTATATAGGTCAAATAATAGGGCTGACATCACATGATTGAGGATCGAATGCCACGTGTCGAAGGGCTTACATCATCCTTGATTCACGGATTGCCACATGTAGGGCTGATGCAGTCAATGCATGATTGCATTTTGCTCTATAAAAAGGAGGAATATTTTCTTTTCCACGGTTTTTTTCATGATTTTTTCCAATTGTGTTTCTCCACACATTGCTCGTGCAGCTCGCTCGATCGATCCATCCTAGCCCTTGTTTCAAGTGTTTGTAAGTTTTTCTCTCTCTTCCCCTTTTCTTTCACTAATTGTAGGGCATGTAAGAGGGCGATTGCATTGATTGAAACTCTGTGTCTGGAATTGAAAACGGATATAGAGTGCAAAATTTCTCAACCAACCCATTCCTATGCAAAAGGATTCGCACTCTTGTGGCTAGCACATAGTTGCAAATTTCTCGAAGTTTCTCTTTCAAGTACACTAATTTTGACAGTTGTGTAAGTTTCTCTATGTTCATTTCATGAGAGATCCCACATTATTCTAATTGACTTTTATTTTGTTGTGTAGTCTGTTCTCTCAGATGAGTTCTGGCTGTGGAGTGTGCAGGCAAAGGCAATAAATAATGCAATTACACCTGATGACCCTTACTCGCACCACTTCCACCAGTTGCTGGCACTAGCACATCAAAGAAGAGAAAAAAGATGCCGTTTCATTCCCCTATTAAGCATTTCACCTTTAAACAAGGAGTCCCTAAGAAGGGAAGCAAGGGCAAGGCAAAGAGGAAGCTTCCATTTGAAGGCAAGGGCAAGGACAAGGTAGGCAAGGTGCCAAGGTGCCGAAAACTAAGGCAAGGTGCCAACAAAGGAGAAGGCCAAGGTGCCGAAGGCTAAGTCAAAGGAGGAGGCCAAGGCTAAGGCTACATAGCCCGAAACCGCTTAAAGGCATTTTGTATGTCCAGAGACAACGTTGTAAAGATTTTGTATTTTTATTGAGCTCGGCTCATATTTGTATAATTATTCTATATTTTTATTGAGCTCTAGAGACTCATTATTGTATTTTGTGAGTAAATATTGTGTTTTGCCATAAAAAAATAGATTGTTGAGAATTTTTATTCTCATAACTTATCTTTGATTAAAATTGAATTTTAAAGACGCTTTCTTCAAAACTGTTATGAGTACTTTGTAGAGTAGACACATGTCCATGTAGAAATATTTCATCACATTAGTCATTGCTAAGACATAACAGTTTAGTACAAGTCTTACAATGATCTTTATTGGGCCTAAGTCCATCGATTCAAGACCTTTCTAATTTTGCACGATAGATTTTTCCTCCGTCTTCTTCTGTGGGTTGTTCATCTGAAGAATTCTTTGATGCACCTCTTTGGCTTCATCTATTAGTTTGTCTACATCTTCAAGGTCTTTTTTTGAAGCTTTCAGATATCTGGATAGGTTGGTCATCTGTATTCCCAACAACAGAGGAATAGGAGTCATCATCAAAAGAAACAACTAAAATAGCTAGCCTAGCAACCTTGCTAGGAATAGTCTTCTCATTAGAAGAATTTGCATCCATGGACGGCTTTTGTATAGAGCTTATAAGTTATAAGATATTATGTTCTCAATTCCCTTATGGGCTGGTCTTTATATACTGTTTTGGATGGACTCCAAAACCATCAACATAAAAAAACCATGTGCTGTAAATCTATGTGCCACTAAACCATTTTGGAATAGGAACCCTAGTACCTACACTCAGTTGACCATTATTGTGCACATACAAGACAGCTTTAGAATAAATGTGTTGAGTTATAACTTTAATATAAAAATCTAAATTCATAGTTGTTACAAGACAAAAATTCATTACTGAGTACACTTTTTTGAGGGCAAGGACTTTACAAAATTAACATACTTGAAGTAGCTTCAAAATTCACAAAATTCAAAATCCCCATTAGTTGAGCGATATACCATCAACATAAAGTGTCGTGGGGGCTGGTTACAATTAAAACATACAAGGGCCTCTCTAGAAGAAGCAACATACGAGTGGGGAATAAAGGAGTTGGTTTGCTAACCTCATTAGTAGGAAGTATTTTGATGGGGCATATTGTAAGACTGGTCTTTAGCGTTTGGTTCAGGGTAAAATCTCTTCCGAGGCTTACCTTTGCCAAACCTTAGCTCTTGCACAATAGGTTTTGCTCGTATATGAGAGCATATTGCAATGTGCTTTGCCTCATTGCTTCAAGGCAGGATTCCAAAGGTTCATTTTCAAACCTTGGAAAAAGTGGGCTACTTTTGCTGGGAGGTAGTCATGGATGGGGCATACTTCCAAAAAATGATGAACTTGGAGTACTATTCTTCTAAGGTGGTTAAACTGAGTTGCTTGAGGCTAAAGAACTCATTCATCTTGATAGATTCATGAGATGGGGGGAGATACCACTCCTTCACAACTTTCTTAATGTCATTCCATGTTTAGGAATGTTCGGTGACTCCCTTGACATGACACCATTACTTCCATACTAGAGTTTAGCATCCTCGATTGAGGCAAAATTGTACTGGTTTGCCGCTCTAGTACTAGGAGGCTGAGAAATTGTTATGATCCATGTTATTTGACGAATGATCATGGTCATTTAATATTTGATTTATATATTTTTTATGATGCCTATTTCTCATGAACACGTTAGGATTGATTGATGTGATGTCAATTGATTATTACTACTGACGTGGTTTATGTTTATGAGTTTAGGTGATGAGGTGTGCAAGGGTACCGATTTAGGTGTCGCACGGATGGTGGATTGAGTCGCAGCGTGTGGACAGATCTCATTATTATATTCACAATATTTTGTGGCTGTATTATGGCATTTGATATTATTTTGACATCAGTGTGATGTGTGTGTGCGCACGCGTCAATTTATTGTACAGTGTGAGCACTAGTAGTTGATTTATTTTGTAATGTGCATATGTGCACACGTTAGATTATTGTATTAGAAAAATTATGCAAACCTTAGAAGGTTTGAGGACAAAGGTTAATTGAGGACAAAGGCTAATTAAATGGCAAAGTCCAAATATGGATGTGTCACGTACGAGTTGAAAGGTCGGAAAGCTCGGTGGGCGGAGCTCCTACACGAGTTTGACCTTCAGATTCGCTACCAAAGGGGTAAATATAATGTTGTGGCGGATGCGCTTAGCCGCATGCCACAAATTAATGAGTTAAGCTTTACAGTTTTCAAGAATGAGTTCTTGGAATCACTCCGTGGCTTGTGTGAGCATGATCATGTCTTTACAGAGGTCTGGCGCGCTGTACGCGTACGCACTTTGTCACAGCCGCGCCCACCTTCCTCGTTGGCACGTAATGCTAGTCCGGAGAGACTGGCCGTAGGTGCGGCGGGTAGCGAGGCGAGAGTTAGTCCGGAGAGGCTAGCCGAGTCTTCGGGGTATAGTTTTGAGCCGGAGAGCTCAGATGTAGGCCCTTCATCACCTTTGTTTTTCGACACAGTTTCAAAGGATGATGCTAAACTTCGTCGGGGGGAGAAGTATGCTAACTACTCCATTGACGACGGGTACTTACTCTACAAGGGTAGGGTGTGTGTACCAACTATTGGTGACTTTCGAGCATGCATTTTTAGAGAAAGTCACGATAGTCCAAGTGCTGGTCATCCCGGGATACAAAAGACCTATGCACTAGTCAAACGACAATTTTATTGGCCTAGTTTGTTCAAGGACGTCCAGACTTATGTGCTGCAATGCAATAAGTGTCAGGTCAATAAGCATGAAAAGCTAAAGGTTGGGGGCTTGCTCCATCCTTTAAGCATTCCTCAAGGGAAATGGGAAAGCATTTCCACGGATTTCATCACCGGTTTACCCACAACAAGTCGAGGGAATGACTCGGTCTAGGTGGTGGTGGATAGGTTAACCAAGATGGCAAAATTTATTGCCACCAAGAAAACGGTAAAAATGCCAGAGTTGGCAAAACTCTTTATTGAACATCTCTACAAGCTATATGGCTTGCCCGCAGATATAGTGTCAGATAGAGATAGAAAGTTCAACAGCCACTTTTGGAGGGAAGTCTTCAAAAAGATGGATACTACTCTGAGTATGAGTACGGCGGACCATCCGGAGTCTGATGGTCAAACAAAAAGGGTTAACCAAATACTCGAGGATATGTTGCGTTCTTATGTAAATAAGAAGCAATCAAATTGGGAAGAATATTTGCCCATATTGGAGTTTGCTTATAATAGCTCCAAGCATTCAACAACTGGCTTTACACCATTCATGTTGATGTATGGTTTTCAGCCGAGGTCTCCGTTGGCTGTAGGCCTAGATAAGAAGAAGATTCAATCTGTCAAGGAGTTCCTTGAAGATATGAATGATATGCTCAAAGCTGCACGCGAGAGCATTCGTAGTGCACAGGATCGCGCTAAAACATTTGCCGATAAAGGACGCAGACAAGTGACCTTTGCAGAAGGTGACTTTGTATTTTTAAAGGTTCCTGCGCAGTCAGCAACCATGAAAACGAAAAAGTGTGATAAACTTTCTCCTAGATATTGCGGTCCTTTCAAGGTCCTTAAGAAGATTGAGGACGTAGCCTACAAACTTGAGTTACCGGAGAGTTCTCAAGTTCATCCTGTCTTCCATGTTAGTAAACTGAAGAAATCAGTTCACGGGTTAGAGAACGTAGTTTCTCTAGATATTTTGGTGGAATTGATCACTCCACCAAAGATACCACATGAACCGGAAAGGATTCTTGGGTATCGAGATCGACAAAACCTGCCATACACTGTACCCTGAGGTACTAGTTAAATGGAAGGACAGAGACAAGGAATCAGCTACTTGGGAACGCCGTAGTGTAATTTCCAAGCGATTTTCCCTGTTTGTTTTCGAGGACGAAAACTCTTCTTAAGGGGGGGTAATGTCACGTAGGCTGTAACGCCTGTGACCATCGGCGGACCGGATGGCAGCGCTCGGCCGAAGTGTCGAGGCCATCCGGGGTTCAGTGGGAGAGGACGCCCGTGCGGAGACATGGGCGACCGGGCTAGTGTGGACGGCAGGCCACACACTTTATAGCCCGAGAATGAGGATACCTCCTTATTCTCGGGCTATAAAGTGTGTGGCCTGCCGTCCACACTAGCCCGGCCGCCCATGTCTCCGCACGGGCGTCCTCTCCCTCCTCATTCTCGGGCTATAAAGTGTGTGGCCTGCCGTCCACACTAGCCCGGCCGCCCATGTCTCCGCACGGGCGTCCTCTCCCACTGAACCCCGGATGGCCTCGACACTATCCTCATTCTCGGGCTATAAAGTGTGTGGCCTGCCGTCCACACTAGCCCGGCCGCCCATGTCTCTGCACGGGCGTCCTCTCCCACTGAACCCCGAATGGCCTCGACACTTCGACCGAGCGCTGCCATCCGGCCCGCCGATGGTCACAGGCATTACAGCCTACGTGACATCCGGGCTATTGTGGATGGCAGGCCACACACTTTATAGCCCGGGAATGAGGAGGTAATCCTCATTCTCCTCTATGGCTGGGTGGTGAACTAGTCGCCGATCCCTCTGTTGTGAGGGCACCCGCAGTGGTGTTACACGCACGTCACAGGATGTGTACTTTATTTTTGGCTGAAAGCCTACTTTTGGAATATATCACAAATACCCACGCAAGAAGAAGCCACTCACGTTGGGGGGGGGAAGATTGCACCCAGTCTTGTGTTGCCTTGTGTTGAGGGTGATATTTTTCTTTCTCTTGTCTTATGTTTTGTTATATGCTTTAATTTTCAAGTTAATTCAAGTAGTTGTTTTAATATTTGACATATTTTATGAGTTTTTGATTATTCTCCTCAAGAAAATTAAAGGGTCCTGTTTCAGTGGTATCAGAGCTTTGGTGTAATTTAATTTTCTTGAAGGCAGTCAAAAGAGGTGAAAGAGACAAAAACAGAGATGATTTTGGTACTTTTCTTGAATTTAAATTGAAGAAGAATACGTTTAGGGATTTTTGTTTATGTATGGAGGAAATAAAGCTTGTTTTTAACCATTGGGTAATCAATCTCCATCAATCTATTGCCCAATGGGTAAAACTAGGTGGAAAACCATTAGTGGGTTTCCCAAAACCATAAAACCACCTTCCTCTTCACTAATCCTCTTCTTAATCTATCCGTAAAGATTGAAAGAGCAAGCAGAGGAGTATGGAGGGTCATAGCATGATTGCTAAACCAATAGGACTGTCTGAATTCTATAATCAAGGGTGGGAGGTGATGGATTTTTCTTAATTTCTTTCAATTAGTAAAAGCGCATCTCTCTATGAGAAATGAGTAAAAGCCATATATATATATATATATATATATATATATATATATAATTTCCAATCTCTCTCTCTCTCTCTCTCTCTCTCTCTCTCTCTCTCTCTCCCTCCTTCATACTCCGGTGACGACCGCTACGAATTCAGGGAGGGAGGAATTTTCAGATTTGCGCAAAAACCCAAGAGGCGTAGAATTTTTTTTTTCTCCTCTCTCCATCCTGTCGACCGAGGGTGAGCGCTGCAAATTCAGGGGGGGAGGAAATTTTTTTAAGACTCGATTTGTTTATTGAGGCTTAAAACTTTGTTATTACAAAGCTTATGTTAGCTAAAAGCTTTATTAAGCTTATTAATTAGCATAAAAGCTTCATAGATTTAAAATATATATATATATATATAATTTTTAGGCTTTGAATTAAGCTTTAAAAGCTTTCAAATAAGCTTAAAGCTTTACAAATGAGATCAATAAAATGTTTTACAAAGAAAATATTTTTTGACTATTCTCATCATATTTTATGGAAAAGGATCCCATGTACATATAGTTAGTTTGGATTTCTTCTATAGATTTTTAGAATTTACCTCAAGAGAAATTTTGAGAATTTAGTCAAATTCTTGTGCATAATGTTGTTTTCTAAATCCTCATGAAGTCCAAATAATATAAACAGCTTATTAGTGAAGATATCATTAAAATGTTGCTTTAACCTACGGCTAGTTTTCTAATTTTAAAGTGTACATGGATTATTTCTTGAAAAATTATGCATTTGTGAGCTAACTTGGCAGGACTCACATCTAGCTCGATATTCCATGAGATAAGAAACCCTATCTTTTCTCTTGTTTTAAATTTTTCCTATTCCTTTTAATTGTCAGGAAATGGGTGAATATCCGCAGTACCGTCGTACTATTCAGGAACAGCTTGATTCTCTCTATATTCTTTTGAATCAAGAATGAGAGCATCGAGACAACTTTCAAAGAAAGATTGAACGATATCTATCTAGAATAAACAAATATATTAAGAAGAAAGTTAAAACTGTAGAAGCATCTGACATGCATACCCTACCAATGACATCGTATCCAAGCTGCCTATTGTCAAGTGTTTAAGGTGTAAGAAGATGGGACATTATGCTAAATCTTGCCCAACTAGAAAGAAGAACCAAATTGCATCAAAGGACATGCTTGACACCGAAGAGATTAACGCACTCGACACATTAACCAAAGGTGGAGGTATGTGTAAAAAAATATATTTATTGTATACAATTTCTTGTTTGCTTTTGTATCTTATTTTCGGAATATTCTTTCCTTCTAAACCTAGTTAGAAAACTTTAGCTGCTGGAAAGAATTTTAGATATCGTGACCTAACTAGAAAGATCGAGACAAGATTAGCAAAAGTTATCTTCAAGATCTAGTTGCCCAAATTCAAGTAAAAATGATTGCTAGATATTTCATAGAAGATTAAGACCAATTTGAAGATTCAAGAACCAAGCAAGTTTCTCCAGTCTTTGATTCAAGTTATCAATTGTTTCACCATCGAATTTAGTGATGATGAGAAAAGTAAAGAAACACTACAAGGGATCGAGCTCATACCCGTGCTCCTAGCCGCTAAAAATGACTTGTGAAAAAAAGTAGCGGGCCCGTGTATCAGCGCGTGTATCATCGCGGCCAGACACATGCGTGTAAAAGCACGTGTATAGGACTGCTCAAACGCGCTCATACACGGGCATATACACGCGTTCTGTCAGTTCAGATGCATTTAGACGCGTTGATACAAGCGTCTATACACATGTTTTGTTACTTTAGATGCGCTTATACACGCGTATTTCTCAGATTTGACGCGTTTATACACGCGTGTATAAGCGCATCTAAAGTGACAAAACATGTTTATACACGCGTGTTTTATAGATTTTTTGCGTATATACACGCGACTTTTTACAGTTCTGACGCATTTATACATACGAACAGAGAGCAAAAAAAAAAATCCAGAGAGTGCTATTTGGTGCCTGAATGTTGTTCCAGCATTCCAGCACCCAATAACACTCTCTGGATTTTTTTTTTTGGTGCATTAGACCATCCACGAAGAACATATCCATGAGGAAGATTAAGATAAGAACGACATGAATGCATACATTGTCAATACACAATTCAAGATAGACATGAATGTAATACTATCGATTCACGATTCAATATTACTATCAAAATTTCACACATGTATACAAGGGAGTCCATATCTCGAAGTAGCCCATGGCTTCAGTTTACAAAAAATATATATACAACCACATCCTCAATATGGAATGTGATACTATAAGTCTGAGTACTACTCAGACCCATATGATGACTCGATGCTCTCTCCATGCTCAGATGAGCTCACATCGGTCGGAATGTCCGATGAGTAGTGCTCACGTCCACCCTCTGCAGTGGCGGCAAGTGGATCATCAGCAGCTTGTGCCTGTTCAAGTAATATATAGTATATAAGTATATATATATGTAATTCAATAAACCAAAATCATTCGTTTAGAGTTTTCAAGTACCTGTCGACCGTATGGTCTCATGGCCATCTCAAACTGCACGTCCGTAATACGTCCCTCGGTTCTGAAGATGGTCCACGTGTCACGTCTGCTATGCCAGCGAGCATACGCAGTATCGTGGGTTATGGACTTTCTCCCCGTAACCCGTCGCTGTATCATAATCAACACAATTTATAAGATTAAAATAATCATAGAATTAATGAATTAAGTAAACAATCAAATAAATTGGCAAGATACGAACTCTGTCTCCCATGACTCGACACAGCCAGATCCAAAATGCGAAGATCCAATGGTCTCCATCTGGATCCGTCTCCTTCCACATGCTGCCTGCTCTTCACGCCACCCTCTGCTCGTTTCTTTGCCTCCTTCCCCATACATCCGAGAATGTAGCATGTGGGGGATTGCGGTACCAACTATGTACAGCCTATATCACCTCCCCAACTAATCGGCTATTTTGATCTTTAAATTTAATAAAACAATTTCTATACAAGTTTGATACTACCCCACGCATGTACTCCATTACCTGCCTCCCCCTCGCATCCATCACTATCCCGCCCCTATCCGTCACATCATAGCAGATCACTCCCTCCATCTCTCTCATCTCCTCCTCTTTCGAACTGTCTCCTCTAACTCTTCTCCCTCTATCTCCTCTCTCACCGTGTGCCCTACTACCTCCCCCACCAAAGCACCCGCCGCATCCTCCACTCCCACTCTTCCTACTGCTGCGGGTGGAGTCACAACTGGGGGATTATCTACGTGACGGTGGCTGTGAGCCCTGAAACACCATATTAGTGCATTTGGGAATTTCCCAATTCCCATTTTTGAATACTTAAAAAAGGGGATATGGATAACATGTTTGTAAGTTTCTCAAAACCCTATCATATGACCTATCGTTGGAAAGCGCTTGAAAAATGGAATCTAAAGAGCTATAAAGCGCTCATTTTGGATTAGTGGTGTTCAAGTTATGGTTAATCCAAACTTTTGACCACGTGTCCCAAACTTGTGGGAAATTTCCATATTCCCCAATATGGTGTTCTGACGTGACGGTGGCTCTGAGGGAGTACGTGATGGTGGCTGTGAGCCCTGACGTGATGGTGCTTGGGAGGGTGTGCGTGAGTGTGTCTGGGACGAGGTATGTCTCCTCGGTGGGCGTGGAAGAGGAGAAG
The DNA here is from genome assembly GCF_041138505.1 of Cibotium barometz. NCBI lineage: Eukaryota > Viridiplantae > Streptophyta > Polypodiopsida > Cyatheales > Cibotiaceae > Cibotium > Cibotium barometz. The sequence goes on along the minus strand of NC_141076.1, from coordinate 26,106,294 downwards.
CTGCATGCCATCTCGTCGGACTCGTATAGGCATAGACGGCAATGGAGTGCCCTGGATACTCGCGGTAGGGGTATAGACACCAGACATGGAAGGAGGGGGATGGGCAAACATGTACTCTGTAAGCTCAACTGGACCAGGATGGCGCCCAAAATGATTTCGCATCTCCATCAGCCAATTGCTGTACGCAAATGGATCGGATGACGAACCTGGAATATCCATAAAGAATCTGCAAAAATAATTCTCAATGTACATCATGGACTATCTCTTGACTCACACAAATATCATCATTCAAGTCACCTATCAGCCTGCAAACCATAGAAATAGGAAACGCAGTCTCGTGTATACACCCGTCTAGAAACGCGTGTATACACTCATCAAAAAATGCGTGTATACACCCGTCCAAAAACGCGTGTATATCCGCGTGAATAGTCTGTGCAGACAGGATACACGCATTTATACATGCATTTCTACACGCGACCTGCGCAAATTTTTTTTTTGAAAGCGACCGACCTCTGACAATGTGTCCTTATAAAAGGCCCACTGTCGCCCCTGTCAGAATCGTTCACCCAAAATCGCAACCATAGAAGCAAAAGGATGGAGACAAACCCAAAAAGCAAAGAGAAACTAGCATAAACAAATCTGAGGAAGGAGACAAGGCAAAGGACAAACTGACTCACCTCTGAAAAAGTGAGTCTTCTTTCTTGGTCGGTTTCCTCCCGTGTGTGCTCCTTCTCTGCTCCCTCCTTGCACTTAGGTTTCGTTTCTGTTGGAAGAGGCGAAAACGAAAGAGAACAGATATGTTAGTTCAAAATCTTTATTTGGGGAAGGCGGGCTATTTTTAGTTTAAACAGATTATCGCGTTTATAAACACGTGCGTGTATGTTCGTGTGTATGATAATTTAGTTGCGTTTATACACGCGTTTTGCAGGAATTATCCACGTTAATACACGCGATTTTTAGGGAATAGCCACGTTAATACACGCGATTTTTAGGGAATAGCCACGTTAATACACGTAATTTTTAGGGAATAGCTGCGTTAATATACGCAATTTTTAGGAAATAGCCGCGTTAATACACGCGATTTTTATACTTTCATTAAAAACATATTATGATTTTGTATTTTCTGGTTTGTACATAGGATGTCCTCAACCTCCTCAAGCAGTTCTGGGGAAGATGAGACAATGCGTCATCGTAACCGCGATGTGTGGTTGGGACAACGGATCAAATGTATGTGTAATCGATGTCAAGGATGCATTGTACGAGCACATCGAATTACCTTGAATCACATCTCCATGTATGGAGAATGGAATCAAACAGGTTTAGAGGTGAGTAAAAGTAAATTGATGGTATTCAAATGACTCATGGTATCCAAATTAAATTAATAGAGTTGTAATATATAAACTCTAATTAAAGCAAGATGCAATACCACACCCTAACATGGTGCCCTACGCGCGACGAGAGCATGCAAAGCGTCGACGAGATGATGCTAGAGCTTCGGGATCTATTCTCAGAGATGAGTGGGAAAGGGATGACAATAGCCCTGCACCCCACGAAGTTGTGGAAGAGGAAGTGTTTGATGATATGGTGCGGAATCTTTTTAAGGATGATCCCAAAGGTATGGACGACGATGATATGGAACAAGAGCATCTTTACAAGGCTTCATCGACACCGGTTTTTGAAGGGTGCACATTCTCTATTTTACGTGCTTCACTTGAACTACTCAATATACAAACAGTTTATAGATGGAGCAATGCAAATCTTGACGCATTATTGAAGTAAGCATTCTAACTTACAAATTTGAATTAGTGGTTTAAGGTTTAGGATTTAAGACTAATTATAATTGATGATATTGGATGCAGGCTATTATCAAACATGCTTCCAAAGGGAAATAGACTACCCACCTCAAGAGTTATAACGGCGCTATGTGACATCTCTTGGAGGATTGGATTATGATCGCATACATGCATGCGTCAATGATTGCATTCTCTTTCGTGGGATGCATAAGGAGGCTCGACATTGTCCCACTTGAGGTGAAGCAAGGTATAGAACAGATATGAAGAGTTTTGATGTACCTCGTAAAGTCTTGTGACACTCCTATAATTCCTCGCATCAAACACAAGTTCAAGTGCAAATCCATAGCAGAGCTCATGTCATGGCATTCCTCACATCGATCGGATGATATCGATCGGATGATGGCATGTGGAGAATTCCCGCAGACACTCCTGCTTGTTGGAAGCATATTGAAGATGAGTGGCCTAGCTTTAAAACAGAGCCTAGAAACTTGAGACTTGGCCTAGGTATGGATGGAGTGAATCCATTTGGTTTCAAAAGCACCGCATACAGCATGTGGCCAGTTGTGTTGGTGAATTACAACCTTCCACCATCAATGGCGATCAAGAAGGGACATCTTATGTTATCCCTTCTAATTCCAGGGAAACATAAAGTCAAGCATATGGATGTTTATCTTGAACCGTTGATTGATGAGTTGGAGGAACTATGGAGAGGTGTTGCAGTGGTGGACATTAGTAGGCCTCCCTCCTCTCGACACTTTGACTTAAAAGCAGTGTTGATGTGGACAATGCATGACTTTCTAGGATATAGCAATTGTTCTGGTAAGAATTTTAATTACCTCCCTACTCTAATACTATTGGCTATATATATTAGTTATAAATATTGACTTTATTATTCTAACTTTTATTTATATTTTAACAGGTTTGAAAACATCGGGTAAACATGCATGTCCTGTTTGTGGCCCTTCGTTAGTACATGAGTATGCTGACGGTTTGTGTAACACCATATTCGATAATCATCATCAATTTCTCCCCTCAGATCATCCTAAATATGTTGCTAGTAAGAGTAACATTCCTCCATAAACACTTCGTGCAAAAGATTGGAAGCGTATTTGGGAGTCTACAAATATTCTTCCTCCAGATGGCATGAACAGGTATAGTAATATTTTTTCAATCTTGTTTTGTGTAGTCTCTAATTGGATTAAAGGTCACATAGAGTAATCCCTTGTGTAGGTAGTCCATTTTTTCGGCTACCATATTGGACCCATCTTAAGATCAACCATCTTCTTGATCCCATGCACATCTTCAAGAATGTGGGATCTGGTATTTGGGAACATATTATTGGTAAACGAGACAATGTTAGCGTACGTGAGGACTTGCGGGTCACAAGACATATGCGTCAAGCTTGGCCACAAGAGGTGGGTGGGTACGTTCGTCTTCCGTCTGCACCATGGATTATATCAAAGAAAGAGGAGAAGCAGGTAAAGCAGGCCATCACCAAGTTGCGTACTCCCACTGGATGCATGAGATCATTGAAGGGAGCCTTTACAACCACTAAGAAAAGAGGCGTTGAGCAACTATATGGGTTGAAGTCCCACGATTGGCACAAGATGCTCCAAGTAAGTGTTTTCCAAGTCTTGTACGTTGAAATTAAATTTTGTAATGCCATAAACCATACATACATGTGCTCTTATGTGTGCAGTTCATACTACCTACTAGCATCGACCATTGTGCAAATAAGAGTTTGAAAAAATGTATTTATAAGATGGGCGAGCTTGTGAGGTATGTAAAACCCATGTCAGATCACCCTTCATTATACCTTGCAAAATGAACGTGCATGAGGTATAACGTGCTATTTATTTATTTTTCAGATATGTTAGTTCCAAAGCAATTGATCCAGCCACGTTGGATGATGCGCGTGTTATGGCAGTGGAGGTGGTTTGTTTGGTAGAGGAGAATTTTCCGCGAACCATTCTCACAAGTCAACTACATCTCATTGTGTATTTAGTGGGCGAAATCGCTTTATGTGGCACTGTGCATGCACGTTGGATGTTCTTCCTAGAGCGCTTCATGAAGACCTTAAAAGACTTTGTGAGACAAAGTGCAAGGCCTGAAGGAAGCATGGCCGAGGGTTGGTTGATACAAGAGTCTCTTGTATATATTTTAGAATTTCTTGGTCAGGTGAACAGCTCTTTGCCATGACTATGGAGCAATGAAGAGGACTTGAGGATGACCTCTATTGTGCCTCAAGGAAAAGGACAGAGTAAAGTAATTGACAGAACATTGATTGATGATCTCAATTTCACTTGCATCCTTAATAGTGATGTGATGAGCAGATGGGTTACAAGATATGAGGATGCAAAGACAAAAAGGCAAGCAGAAAGAACTCTCTTTCGGAGGCAACATGGCTCTCGTAAGACGTACCCTAAGCATCTAGCAACACTTCTGAATGATATCCATGTTGATTGGTTGCATGAGGAAATGGAGAGAGCAGAGAGCGACGAGGGGCTGCATATCACAGCGGAAGAATGGGAGTATGCACGAGGATGCATGTTAAGGGTACATAGAACTAATGTTTTGCATTAGTTGTAAGTGATTTGCTTTTAATATTTATTCACATTGCTTACACAAATATTGCTTCTATTTTGGTCCAGTGCACTATGTTCAATGCTATATGGTGTGAAGGCAAGCATTTTCGAACACAAAGAATTGATGAAAAGAGGAATACACAAGATTGCGGTGTCATTAGTAGCTTTGAGGCAGCTAACGAAAAAATGGATGATTATTGTGGCACAATCCAAGACATATTCAGGCTTGACTTTCGTCACTTCTTTGTGTATGTTTTGGATGTCAAATGGCAAATGAACGTGGTGGAAAAAGGGCCTGATGCAACGATAAAATGCCATGCAAGTGGCTATGTAACTATTGACTCTACAAAGTTTTGGCAAACAAAGAAAGATAGGCTCGTATTGCCACAACAATGTGAGCAGGTATGCATTTTTTTACTAATGTGTTTCATGTACATATATATCTAAGCTCGCATACCCCTTGACTTTTGATATGCTAATTAATTACTGTAGTATGTGTATTTGAGTAGGTTATCTATCTACCAATGGTACATGACATTAAATGGTGGTACGTCATCCCTATTGCACCACGTTCCAAAGTGATGTATAATACATTCACTGATATGGAGCATATGGAGGATGTAACAAGCCGCAATGAAGATGATGTCAAACATGCCAATGAAGATATTGTGATCGATGATCAAGAAATAAGAGATGATCATGATAATGTGGATGAGCGTGCCATTTCTCATGATCATGAGAATGACCCTACCATTGAGGATGATGGTGATGTTGATGAGGATGATCAGGACATCGATACCATTATCAATGGAGTACAGAATATCGATAGTGGAATAAATTTAATCGTAGCCTTACAAATTGATCAAATGGATATTGATGTTGATCATTTGGCAAGGATGGATCTTATTGAAGATGAGATCGAACCCTAACCAATCCGTCACTGTATCGTTCTAAATTGATGACATTTCTATTGTATGTGTTGTCTTTTAATTATCATCTCATGATTTATTTTTGAATATATTTCATTGTTGTAAATGCATGTAGCGGGATTGTGTAATGATATATACTGTAATGTACTATGAGATGGTTTAAAGAAAATAGTTTTTAATTTTATAAAGGAATTCAGTTTATCTTTACCAAGCGTGTATTGATGCGTGTATTGATGCGTGTATTATTGCGTGTATATAAACGCGCTCATACACGCACTGATAAATGCAAATATACACGAAAATTCAAATGCCAAAATACACGCGTCCGATTCTATTCAAATATATACACGACCATACACGCGCTCGTAATTTATCGCGTGTATGAAACGCGTGTATGGCAGCATTATCTTGTAGTGAAATAGCTCTCAAGTGACAAGAAACCAAGCTTAAGTTGTATACCAATCACAATTACGGAGTTTATATCAATTCAAGTAAAGTTTTATCTAAATTTTCAAGTGTTCTAGTTTAAGATCTATCCAAGTATAAGATTCTTTCTAGTTTAAGATCTATCCAAGTACAAGATTCTTTCTAGACCAAGAATTGCTCTAAGTCAAAGATATATTCAACCACAAGATTTAAACCCCTTAAGAACAAGATTTATTTAAGAATTATAATTATGATTAATTAAAGACTAATCTCTCAATTTTCGTCCATTCAAGTATTTTTAATCTAAGCCAAGATTCATTATTAGTATATCAAGTTCTTGCTATCAACTAGGGCGCAAGATGACTATCTTTCTTCAAGTTCTAATTTCATATTTAAGATTAAGCTTAAGATCAAGATCCCCTTTAGATTTCATTGTTTACAAGTAAGATTCACAAATTCAAGAATTATAAACCTATTCAAAGATTATAATTTTTGAAATTTAGTTAGACAATTACAAGATTAAGATCAAGAACAAATCCCCAGAATTCATCAAGTTATTGACAGTAATGTAAGTGATTATTTTTCAATCTTAAGTTGATAAGAATTTCCATTTCGACCTAATTCCTTTTTGGAATAAGACTTGTAGTCTAATTTTGAGGATAGAGAAAAGTTATGTCAGAATGAAAGTTTCAGAGGGAATTAGCTACTCCGTCTCAAACTTCTGTTCTTAAGGTAGTGTCGTGTGGAATTAATCTATGGTATGGGACATTAGATTGGTTTTACACGGTTACACTAGATGTATCTATGTCTTCTATCTTTCACCAGCGAGTGTTTGTCTCCTTCCAAAATTAATAGCCTCTTGTATTTCCAACCAGGAAATCCTTGGCCTTGGAAAAGAGGAATAGAATGTGCCCAGAAGGAAATCCGTTAACAAATATGGTATTTGCCATGTTTGGTTGAGAGAACACGTACAAGATAAGATCGCAGAACTTGCAGACCATGTATGAGATATGAGAAATGTAGCCAAAAATAGGCTTGCACCAGATGACGAGCATAAAGTGATTGTGTAAAGAATAGAACGTGAACCAAAATTAGAACTCTAAAAGTGGAGACCCGTGTCTCATGCTCGTAAGAAAACTTAGAGGTCCATAAAAGATGAAAATAATAATAAGAAAAAGCAGCGCGTTAAGAAAAAGCACCGCATTATGACGCAACTTACACGGCAAGTTTTATATCTAATTGTAGCTTGTATAGCAAGCATCCGTCTCAAGCTTTCATGGAAAGCTTTCACGATCAAATCTTGCTTACGACGACTCAGAGACAACTACCTGTTTGCTCTCACAAAGAACCTGTTTTACTGTTTTAGATGCAGTTTTCTTGAACTGTCCTAACTTTTGACTCAGAACTCCAATTGACAAACTGCTTTGATAGGATTTACCAGCACTATACAATCTACTTTTGGTTTAAAGGACACGATTAAGAAATAATTCTAATTACAACAAGTGGAGCTATGAAATCATGTAGGCAACATATAATCAAAGAACCAATCAACCTACGCAAAACTGTTACCCTACACAAAACTGTTACCAAAGATCAATCTTGTAAGACATGAAATCATAATCATAAATTGAACAAGAAGACGTAGATGCTTCCCTTATGATTAGAATCGCTCTTATACCATGTTGAGAGAGGGAGAGAGACAAGACAAGAGACACCACATATGCTCCACAAGAATAAATCATATTAGTCACAAGTCACATATATATAGGCAAGACCTAGAGTGAGTTAGGGCTAGCTATATATAGCTCTGACACACTGTCCATGAGATTTCAAGACGTATAGAAAACTATTTTCAATTAGATATGTGATTTTCCTCTTCTTCCTTCATCAATCTAGTAGGAAAGCTGGGTTTCATCTAGGAGATTCAAATGTGTTCCAACTACTCTATACAATTGTTTTCTCTCAAATTGATGAAAAACGGTTCTAGTACTCTTTGAAATTCCACTAAATAATCTCTTAGATAGAGAGAGAGAGAGATAGAGAGAGACATAGAGAGATGTTACGGCTACTAAAACAACTATGAGACCAGAAAACAAATAGTGCAAGTGAACGAGTCACACAACAAAGCTAGTCCACATGAAAGGACAAAACAATGCAGCTTCTACATGGAAGGAAAACTCAATGTCACTACTCAAAGCTAGGACCCATGCACTATGGAATCAGAGCCTTGCTTTTGATCCACTCTCTTGCATTTTCTTGGAAATCTTTTGAGTGTTCTTGATTTTCTTGATGTTTTGATTTTTGTGGTGAGGCTATGCATTTTTTTTGCCTTTCTCATGGTTTTTTGGAGACTCATCAAACACATAATGCCTAGTCAATACTTGCTATGGTGGATGACTAAGGCATAGTTGGAGCCCTTGTTAAAACTCTATGGGGAGCTATTTCTTGCATGATTTTGTCCATGAGGAAACCATGAAGCTATCCATGTTTTTGGTTGATTGAGAAGATCGAGATGCCAAAAAATGCAAAAAATGCTTGCTAATGCAAATACTAAGAGTAAGCAAGTCCCTAATCTCATCAATGCTTCAATTTCTTCTTCTCTTGTATATTAGGGATTTCATGAAAAATTTAGGGTTCTTCATCAGATTTTGGAAAAAATTCTTCATCAATCCTCCTTTTCATGCTTGGCTACATTCATATGTGATTAGTTGTTGCATGAATAGGGGATTTCATGGGAATTTTCATTTTCTTGGAAAAAAGAGGGTTTGGGATCAGCTTTTTAATGAAATATTTACATAATGAGACCAGCCCAACCTTCCTCTACCTATACATGTGTTCAATGTTTGATTTCAATCAAGATTTAGGGTTTCTTGGCCCACTTGAATGATTTGGGATTTTCTTGAAAATTAGGGTTTTCACTTAAAATTTTTGATATCCAGGGTGTTAGTTCTCTTCTCCTATCTCTCCTCTACCCTCTCATATCATTAATTTGCAATAATGATCACAATTTTAGGGTCTCATAAAGAGACATAGGGTTTTGGAAATTGCCTTCAAGATTAGGGTTTGCGGTGGGATTTCTTGAGTTTTCAATCTACAATCCTTCTTTCCTTTATCTTCTCTATACAATCATGCAGCACTGCTTGATTAATTTGGCCAAGGGCATTAGGGTTTCGGGAGAAAACAAGGTTTACAAAAAAGTCTTGCATATCATGGGATTTTCATCATTCCCTTGCATATAGCTTGCAGTGTTTTGAACCTCTACTTGCTCTTTATCATTCCCTCATATTTTTCCAATCATTTTACCCTATACATGCAAAGAAGTCAACAATTGCATTGAAATAAAAGAAGAGTATGCAATCATTGTGCTTATTGCATTTGTTATGCCTTGTGAGGGCATGGTTCGTTTCTTTTTGATTGGATGACTATTGCAAGCCTTGGAGAAAAGGATTTTGAGGAAGAAAGTGTAAGAGGAGCATAATGCAAGCATGATTACATGCTAAAGTTGTAATGCTCATGAGCATGAGTACATCATAATGCAAGCATGATCACATGTTAAAGTTGTAATGTGGATGAGAATGAGTACATGTTTGGAATTGTAAGCCATCAAACACTTTAATGTCTTTACATTGTTAGATTCTCAATCGAATTGTACAAGTTCAATTCAATCAAGTACTAGAGTCTAGTATGTGAGAGGGTACCCTTGGCATTGGTGGAGAGCCAAGGAGCAGAGTGGCTTGAACTCTCCTTGTTGTGAGTGCTTTTGGAAAAGCGAAACGTAGGGGGATAAGGTACATGGTGTTCCAGACATGGCCTCAACTCTTTTGGCCCCTAGTGTGGTGTCCTCTATGGATTTGTCTTCTTCTTTAATCTAGCATGCTTATGTGTATTTTCAGTTCTCAAGATTGATAAGATTATCGTGTTTACAGTTGCCCTTTCATTTACAATAGCCACCTATTCCGCAACAATCTTTGCATCCAAGCTATTTGGCGGAGGTTTCGTGTTCCAATCTATGAATGGGGGTTATCCTCAAGGGGGCATGGGAATGCAAGGGAATTTTGGTGCTAGTTTTCAGCCTGGAATGTAAGGTAGTATGTATGGTGGTATGCAGCCCCCCAGAATGTACCCCCCAGAATGTAAGGAAACATGTATGGTGGTATGCAGCCCAAAATGCAAGGAAATGTGTATGGGGGCATGCAGTCCAGAATGCATAGTGGCTTGTTTGGAAACATGGGAGGGTCAGTAGGACTGCATGGTATTGAGGGTGTGGGAACTGGAAGTGTTGACCCTAGTATGGGCATGAATTCAAGGGGAAGCAATCTTGTAAAGCCACTTCCTAGTGCACCTTGCAAGCTATGTGTGTCAATGGCAATGAGGGAAAGAGAAAAATGTGTGTGTGTGTGGGGAGGGGACTTGTGTAGAGAGAGAGAGCGCTTGCTTTCTTGTTGTAGAATGCGGATGGGCACGAAGTGGAAGCGTAGGGCTCTAGGGCACTCTGAATGTGCGGAGCAATGGGTGATTGGGTGGAAGTGGCTATGAGGGCAGCACGCGAAGCATGGAGACAGATGAGAGGCTAGATAGAGAGGGGAGAGGAGAGGCTAGGGTGGTCTGAGCCGACAACAGAGTGGGCTGGGTAGGATTTTTCCAATATCATAGTGGTAGCTCCAAGCGAAAAAAGGAAGTTTCTTTTGGGAGATATGCAAGATGAAGTCGATGGTAATACCGATGCTATGCATCTCTTTTTTTTTAAAAATAAGGACACTAAGTGTCAAGATAAATGACGCTAATACCGACACTATGCGTCTCTTTTTTTTTTAAAAATAGACGCTAAGCATCATCATAAATGATGCTAAGCATTGATCTCGACATATGGACGCTAATAATCGATGCTATGGGGACTCAAATGTACTAGTGTGAATGTCTCCCACAAGCATTACAATGAAGCCGAGACTTGAGAGTGGCTCAAATGCAAGGGAGTGGTGACCGATGCAGATATCCAATGAGCTGAGTAGGGCAGCTTGTTGAGTAGTTGGACCTAAATTTTAATTATCACTCAATTTATTTTGCTTAATATGGCTAACTTTTTTGCATTATATCACTATTTAATGCAGAAGACGCTGTTGAAAGTGATGATGATGATGAAGGTGGTGGTGCACGTGGTGAAGATGTAGGCAAAGATGAAGATGATGCATTAATTTAATTAATTTCGATATCTTCATCTCTATTTATTTTTGGACATGAACACCTTTTGTAATTTGCAACTATTTATGTAATTTGCAATATAATTCAGGAAGTTATTGTATTGTAATTTTTTTAAAAATATTTTAAGTGTTTTAAAAAATGCGATTAAGTAGTGTTTAAATAATGTGAATATAAAAATATGGGGATAGAATGGGGGAGAGATATGGAGACATATGTCCTCACATCTCTCCCCCATATGTGTCCCTAGATCTCTTCCCCATTCTATCCTCGTTTTTTTTAACACACAGCTCGCGGCTGTAGCCACATGCAACTAGTCATACACGTTGCTATAGGCGTGGGTATCTACGTGGTCATATGCGTGGCTATAGCCATGTGCTCATAACTCCTTGATAACCATGATGATAAATGCGTGAAGATTTTTTTCCATATATAGATTCTTTTAAATTTGCATGACTATAGACATGGTTGTGCTCTTGGTGGTTTGTTGTAGTGCACGATGTATCATGCTCCGAGATAGTGGCAAATTGCGACAACGATCCTCCTATTGAGTAGGCATTTTAGTTGCCACCAAGTCTCCGATTAAAGAAGGGACGAGTATCTAAAACCATGCAGATCCATCTTACCTTTATATTCGGAAACTCTATCCCTTAGTGTTCCATAATCCTTTTCGACTAACCTGGCATGAATTCTTCTCACCATGGGTTGAAGAGGAAAAGGCATTCTGGAATAAGCAGTTTAATCCATTTACTACTATTTTTGGAGCAAGCTCGAGGACGAAGCAAACCCGGGTTCTCCTAATATTGGAAATATCTACAACAAAGTATTACGTGTACTCTAAGAAATCAAGGAGCTGACTTGGCAGCGCCCTTGTAACGTCGCTGGGTGCAACAACACGTAATGTTGCCTAATATTATTAGTGCTTATAAGAATAATGTGGGGCACGAATGATGATCCCTTCCGGTTATTTTCATATTATGGCAAAACTTGAAGAACTGCATTTGAGACGCTAGATAGTGATAAAGCAATTTACAAGAGAACCAGGCTCATAATGAGAATCATGTAGGGCATGAATGATGATCCCTTCCACTTGTTTTCGTATTATGGCAAAACTTGAAGAACTCCATTTCATGAGACCCTAGATAGTGATAAAGCAATTTACAAGAGAGCCGGCCTCATTAGTGTTTATGCGAATAATATGGGGCACGAATGATGGTCGCTTCCGGTGTTTTCGCATTATGAAAAAACTTGAAGAACTCCATTTGAGACCCTAGATAGTGATAAAGCAGTTTACAAGAGAACCGGCCTCATTAGTGCTTACAAGAATAATGTGGAGCACGAATGATGATCTCTTCCGGTTGTTTTTCCGTATTATGGCAAAACTCGAAGACTTCCATTTCAGACCCTAGATGGTTTTACTAGAGAGCCAGCCTCATAAGAAGAATCCCGGCCATGAAGAAATGTACGTCAGTGCAAAGAGTTATCGAAGGAGGATTGAAGAGAAGCTCGTCGTCGATCATAGTGTGTACTGCTGCTATTCAAGAGCTTAGCAAGATGGCAAGTCGGAGGGCGGGGGCTGAAGGGCCTGCTTTGGTCCAATGCCATTTGTGACAAGGAAGGTAGTGCCCAAACCCCAACTCGTGTGGATCTCCAAGTGGCAGTGCATGAACCACACTCCTGCAACATTATGCATACGGTCCGTCAGCAAGAGAGTACAGCTACAAGCTTAGCAGCAGCGGCAGCAGAGTTTATTGTAGGGCACATCTACGTCGAGCTATAATATTGATAATTATAGTGTGTACTTTACCTGGATTGTCCGCTCGGAAGCGGAGAGCCACCCAGCCTCCTTTGGGGACGTTTATAGTGTTGCGCTCGGGAGGGTCGACCAGGTTGAATGTGGCGGGATCACTAGTATTGTTGTAGTTTCCCACGCCCTGGCCTACCACGTAGAAGTTGAAGCCGTGGAGGTGGATGGGGTGGCTCTCAGTGCCGAGAATGCCGGTGCCCTGTAGGACGAGCTGCACACTGGAGTTAAATGGCAACCAGGAGAGTCGTGTCCCTGTCTCTGGAGCGAGGTTCTTGGGTGGTGGTCCAGTATAGTTGAAGGACCTCACGGGGTTGTCCGGAAAGCTAGTGTGAAAGACAATATTTGTGGTGTTGGTGGTCCGATTCTTCTTGATGATCGTTGATTTGTCGAAGAACAAGGACTGGAGGAGGGCGGTGTTGGGAAGGCTAAACGAAATGTTGTTAACAGCGGCTGCAAACTTGCCTCCGGAGGGTCCCTGGCATACCTTGCCGTGAGGGCAAGGTTTTCTGGCCAAGCCCACAGTGAAGAGCAAGTGGCGGTCTAACTTAAGGGGCACGGTTACCGGGAACTCGTTGGAGTTGAGGCTTCTAAGACTAGCGCTGAAGTTGTTGGCCAAGGCAGTGTCATTGTAAGGAGGAAGGGCAGGCAAGAGGACCGGCCGCCGCAGCTTGGTCGAGGAGGATCCCACATACTCCACCACTGAGGTGGCCGTGGTATTGTCGAAGGGCACTGTGGGACCCGCGGAGTTGTATGCTCTCACCGCCAGTAAGTATCTTCCTGTTGGCTGATCCGCATTGAGGAGAACATTAGTGGTCTGCCCAGGCGCGATGAGGATGGTGCTGGTCTTGAAGGGCTTGGTGTAGGTGGCATCGATCTCCACCACTGTTAGAGTATGGTTAGCGATGCTGAGGAATAGCTCGTCGTTGAGGGCGGCATTGATGATCCGGAGTAGGTAGGTCTGGTTCTGTGCCACCGGAAGCTTAAACATATCTGCAATTATACCAAATTAATGTATAACTAAAGTTGTATATAAATATACAGTTCCCCGCCGCAATCATCAAAATGTAAATGTATATATATATATATATATTTGTAGATCCGAGAGCTCATGTAGTACTGATCTGTGAAATTACCCTTCGCCGAGCAATTGTAGAGGGCGCCGGGCTGCCCATTGATCGTGTAGGCATCGGAGACATTAGGGCCGGCTCCAGACCGTAGAGCTTGCTTTATCACAGTTTCCGTGTCGGAATTCCACCACTCACCTGTAAGTTGCAAAAATATATAACCGCGTGTTACAGCTATAAAAAATAATAAATTAGACGTGAGCATTGCCGTCCATCACATGATGATGATGGTGGCCAAAGTTATCTAATTCTCGATTTTTGGGGGCGGGGGGGCGTACCGAGGACGATAGGGATCTCTTTGGCAGGATGGGGGAACGGATAACTCTGTTGCACCTTTGGGAGGATGATGAAGGCCCCGTGCACAGTGGAGCGCATCCAGGAGATGTGCGCGTGCCAGAAGAGCGTGCCACGCTGGCCGGTTACGGTAAAGTTGTAGAGGTAACTCTGGCCCGGCTGGATGGGGCACTGCGTGATGTAGGAAGGCCCGTCGAACCATCCAGACCGCAGCTGACGGACGCCATGCCTTCAATATAAGTATTGAATATATTAGAAAACCATTATATTTTATAAATATATATAGCTTGGCTTGCCAGCTACTGACCACCGATAATTTACCAGTGGATAGTGATGTTCTTGTCGGGCATCTCGTTGCTCACTTTGATCAGCACACGCTCCCCCTCTCGCACGAACAGCGTCGGCCCTGGAAACTCGTCGTTCACCGTCACCATCCGCTTGGTTTGGCAAAGCCGAGTAAAGTTGCTGTACTTCACCTGCACGTGCATGGCGCATTGTCAAAGTGATAAGCATGCTACCCATTAAATTAGCTTGATGAACGCAAATTGAGAGAGAGAGAGAGAGAGAGAGAGAGAGAGAGAGACAGACAGACAGACTTACATGGAATTCAAAGCGGCTGATATTCGAGCTCTTATCCGCGTGCAGCTGTGCTCCATGAAGAGGAGGGAGAAATGCTACCGCCGCAACGACGAGCAAGATGGAAGCGATAAGGTGCGCCATGCTTAATTATGCTTGCTTGTGGATGGCTGCGCCAACAGTCCACTAAATGAGGACTTTGGCTTCCACGACGTCGTTGGACGTCATGACCGCGTGCGCCCAGCTATATAGGCACGAAAGAAGAAGGTTGGTTATCGGTCTCAGTACCAACTGCGCCCCAGCGCTGCAGTGGGTGGCAGGTGCTCTTTTCTCATCGCAGTTGCTTCAAGCCATCAGCCATATCTTCCGGCATACCATGTTACTCCCTCTAAGAAAATGCCTTAGGTATTACTCTCCATATCTTCCGGCAAACCATGTTACTCTCTCTAATAAGAAAATGCCTTAGGTATTACTCTCCACTGTCGGAAGAAATTCGGAAGCCTTGTATATATTCTAATTTGTGTGGCTACGTAGTAAAGCAAAGCTTTTTATTATTTAGTGTTCTTGATTTTCTGGATGTTTTGGATTTTCTTGATTTTCTGGATCAAGAAGATGGATATGGTGACTTTGGATTGGTTGAATTTCTTTTTCTTTGTTTGTTCCTAAGCTTTTGGGGCCATGGGTTTAATGGGGACCGAATTTTTTGGGGCCAAAGTTAAATCTCACAACCAAAATTAGGGAAAAATCTCACTAATCAAGATTAGAGAGACTAATCAAAACACTTTTTTTTCTTTTCTCTCTTTTCTGTGCTTGATCTTGAAGCTTCAGTCTAGGGTTTGAAGCTAACAAAATGAATGGGGTACAAGAAGGCTTCATCACAAGTTCTTTCTTGGCTTCATTTCCATGTGATTTTCATGGTGAGACTATGATTTTTTTTCGCTTTCTCATGGTGTTTTGGAGACTCATCAAACACATAATGCCTAGTCAATACTTACCTTGGCTATGGTGGATGACTAAGGCATAGTTGGAGCCCTCTTTGAAACTCTATGGGGAGCTATTTCTTGCACGATTTTGTCCATGAAGAAACCATGAACCTATCCACGTTTTTTCTTCATTGAGAAGATGGAGACTCAAACAAATGTAAAAAATGCTTGGTAATGCAAATACTAAGAGTAAGCAAGTTCCTAATCTCATCAGTGCTTCAATTTCTTCTTCTCTTGCATATTAGGGATTTCATGAAAAAATTAGGGTTCTTCATCAAATTTTGGAAAAAAATCTTCATCAATCCTCCTTTTCATGCTTGGCTACATTCATATATGTGATCAATTGCTGCATGAATAGGGGATTTCATGGAAATTTTCATTTTCTTAGAAAAAATAGGGTTTGGGATCATCTTTTTCATGAAATACTTTCATAATGAGACCATCCCAACCTTCCTCTACCTATACATGTGTTCAATGTTTGATTTCAATCAAGATTGAGGGTTTCTTGGCGGCCCACTTGAATGATTTGATATTTTATTAAAAATTAGGGTTTTCACTTAAAAACTTTGAGATCCAAGGTGTTAGTTCTCTTCTCTTATCTCTCCTCTACCCTCTCATAACATTAATTTGCAATAATGATCACAATTCTAGGGTCTCGCTGGAGAAATAGGATTTTGGAAATTGCCTTCAAGATTAGGGTTTGTGGTGGGATTTCTTGAGTTTTCAATCTACAATCCTTCTTCCCTTGCTCTTCTCTTTATGAAATATTTGCATAATGAGACCATCCCAACCTTCCTCTACCTATACATGTGTTCAATCTTTGATTTCAATCAAGATTTAGGGTTTCTTGGCCTACTTGAATGATTTGGGATTTTCTTGAAAATTAGGATTTCCACTTAAAAATTTTGAGATCCAAGGTATTAGTTCTCTTCTCCTATCTATCCTCTATGCTCTCATATCATTAATTTGCAATAATGATCACAATTTTAGGGTCTCGCTGGAGAAATAGGGTTTTGAAAATTACCTTCAAGATTAGGGTTTTTGGTGGGATTTCTTGAGTTTTCAATCTACAATCCTTCTTCCCTTGATCTTCTCTATACAGTCATGCAGGAGTGCTTGATTAATTTGGCCAAGGGCATTAGGTTTTTGGGAGAAAACAGGATTTAGGATAAAATTCTTGCATATCATGGGATTTTCATCATTCCCTTGCATATAGCTTGCATTGCTTTGAACCTCTACTTGCTCTTTATCATTCCCACACACTTTTCCAATCATTTTACCCTATACACACAAAGAAGTCAACAATTGCATTAAAATAAAGAAAAATATGCAATCATTGATGCTTATTGCATTTGTTATGCCTTGGTGAGGGCATTGTTGGTTTCTCTTTGATTAGATGACTATTGCAAGCCTTGGAGCAGAGGATTTTGAGGAAGAAAGTGTACAAGAAGCATAATACAAGCATGATCACGTGCTAAAGTTGTAATGCTCATGAGCATGAGTACATCATACTACTGCAAGCATGATCACATGTTAAAGTTGTAATGTTGATGAGAATGAGTACATGTTTGAAATTGTAAGCCATCAAACACTTTACTCTCTTTACATTGTTAGATTCTTAATCAAATTGTACAAGTTCAATTCAATCAAGTACTAGAATCTAGCATTTGAGAGGGTACCCTTTGGCATTGGTGGAGAGGTCAAGGGGAAGCATGGCTTGAACTCTCCTTATTGTGTGAGTTCTTTTGGAAAAGAGAAAAAGAGGGGGATTAGGGACATGGTGTTCCAGACATGGCGGCCTGAACTCTTACCATTAGATTTCAAACTTTAGTAAGAGGGTGAGGGGGGTGACAAGGGTTGGCCGGGAGATCGGCAAGTAACATCTCTCCATCGACTTGCTATATCGAATCAAATGGGCAATGGTTTATTATACATACATGTGATTTGCAATGCAATCGACAATCAACGGGATTTTACAAGAATGCATAGTTGGCATTATTGGGCACATTGGTATTAGTATAGTGATTGAGATTGGTTCATAAATGCACCAAGGTCATGCCAAAATCTAGTCAAATTCCCTTGATTGGATGCATATTGATGCTTTGGATATGCCGAGATGCAAGCATACATTGATTTTCAAGCTTGTAGTTGACAATTTGACATAATCTATAATTTTCAAAAAAGTGTGATTCAGTCTGGAGGGTTTTGAACTAAACCTAAATTGAATATTTGGAGTTATTCCATATCATTAGGGCTTCCCATAGAGCCCTCGATCACTCTGTTTGGTTTTTGGGTTAAGTAGTTACACCCACTTCTCTACGGCATACGTTGTTTGGAAAGAATTTAAACCAAGTCTCGGATCATAAATTTAGCTTCACCATTTTGTTCTCCACTTTCTAAATACCTTAACCAACCAGTTTTAACTCATTTGGAGAATTCAAGTCCAAGCGGTGGACCAAACTATCACTATTTGACTTGCCAGAAAAAGTTAAAACAGAGGCATCTAGAGGGTTGACTGAACCAAAAGTGTCATCATAGGCTTACTCCTTATCCTAATAACTTCCTATAGAGCCCTAGAACACCCAAATCTGAAACTCCTATATCATCCTATTGCAAACTTGCCAAAACAGTCCTACTATGGCCCCGATAAGCCGAGAGGTAGACCTAGAAAGCTATCATTTACAAGAGATGATATGGAAGGGGAGGAATAGATGCCAAATAGGGCACTATGGACACAATGGAAGAGCTTGAAGAGAAAATGGTTGGAGGAAGCACTCACAAAAATGTCTCTCAATCCTGGGTCAAACTTCTAAGGGAGTTGAAGCGGCTGCTAATGTGGGAAGTGCCCATAAGCACACCTCTCAAAGTTCGCAAGCCATTTCAAACGATACTCTCTTGGAAATGATTGTGAATAAACTTGATTTTGAACACTCACTGATAGATTGGATATCATAGACCAAACCTTGAATTCAACGTTTGAGTCTATGACTACCAAAATGGGAGCCATTGAAGATCAAATTGGATCAATCTATGAATCAACACCATGAAGAAGCTAATGTGGATAGAATTGGTGGGATTCATGAGGGCAAGCAACCTATGCAGCATGAAGTTCATTATTGTATTCACAAGGGAGGTAAATAAGCTATGCAAGAGGCTTCTATGACTCCTTCATTTGGATTTATGATGGATGCTAAGAAACCTCCCATAAAGGATTTGAGGCCTTCTTCATTTCAGCCCAATAATTCTCAAGTGAATAGAAAACCAACATAAGATTCATTCAAGCCTATGAATTCATGCTATGGAGATGCCAAGAGGATACCATCTTATTGAAAAGCAAATTGGTCCATCGTGGTAGATGAGGAGAGGCTTTGGGATACGGATGGGGGAAAACAAATATTTGAAGAGGTGAAAATAGCAGTTGACTATTTGTGAGATGCTGAGGAACTCCCCCCAGATCATATGATGGTTGAGCATACACCACTAGCACCTATTGAACAACAAGAAGAATAAGATGAAGACATACTAGTTGAGGAAGTAACCTTCTACTAATGGGCAAGTTGAGAGCACAAACAAAACTTTGGTCACTATCCTTAGAAAAACCGTGGACACTCATAAAAGGGATTGGGATGAGAAGTTGCCAGCAGTTGTTTGGGCTTATAACACTACTTTCAAGGAAGCCACGAGATTCACTCCTTTCTCTTTAGTTTATGGGCAAGATGTGTGTTACCTATTGAGTATGATTTGGTGAGTTTGAGGTTTTTGCACGAGCACATACTACCTTTGGAGGAGAGTTTGCAAGAGAGATTGGGCACTTTGGAGCATCTAAATGAGTGGAGATTGAGAACCTATCTACTTCAACAGGTTGCTAAGAAACGTCAAACCAAGCAACGTGATAAGAAAGCTAAAACCTATTCTTTTGAGAAAGGGCAATTGGTTCTTCTCTATGATGCACATCATGAGCTTTTCCCTGGGAAGCTGAGCCATTTATGGTCGGGTCCTTATAGCATTGTTGAGGTTTATCCTTGCAATAAAGTCTAGCTTGCAGAAATGGATGGGACATGGTTCTCTACCAAAACCAATTTTGATAAAATTAAGCCCTATTGGATGTGATTGCATTGACTTTTCTGTTATGAGTTGCAGATGATGTTGAATCTACCACGCCTTTTTGGAGTCTATACTTTGATGGAGCATGTAGGGGCAAGGAAAAACTTGGTAGTTGCAGCATTGTCATATATCCACCTGAAGGGAATGCTATTCTTTTGGGAGTTCTTTTGGGAGATCATTTGAGCAACAACATTACTGAATATCAAGAACTTTTGATTGGTTTGAGAGCACTACTTCTTTTGGGAGCATCTCATGTTCATATCTATGGAGATTCACAACTCGTGGTCCACCAGTTTCATGGCTAGCAGGCCTGCACCATCCACCCTTTGATGCACTACTACAGTCTTTTAGCGCGTGACCACTTCACCCATTGTACCTCTTCTTCCTTGACCTTTTTGCCTCGTCATGAAAATCGTGTTGCAGATTCCTTAGCTTTGATGGCCATTTTTGGTTCCTTTACCCAAAATTTAATCGTGCCTTGGTGAATACCCTTTGCTTTGACATTGATCCTTGGGAAATAGTGCAAGACCTTAAGTGTTTGGGAGTTGAGATGTTGGGTAGTCTTCTAAGGGTTTTCAAGTCATCCAATCCTTCCACTTTTGCTTCTCTCATTCTATCCATGACCCGTATATTGATTCACTTGTCAGATGTTACCTTTCTCACTATAGATCCTAGCCATTTGCTCATGATCTTGTAGCCCAATGGAGAAGGCACTAGTCTAACCGGAGATTTTTGGGTTCACACTAGCCAGCTACTTTTCCTCGCAGGATGCCACTATTGGATTTTTTTTTAGCACATTGTATTTCCGTCATTCATGCATCCTGCTCGACACTCACTTGGTCTTGGCATGGAGGGGTGAATGGTGCAGGCAATACAAGTTTTCACAAGCGGTCATGGTGTGGGACACCGGGCTTGGCCCATTTAAAATTTAAGCTCTAAACCTTAGCTTGAAGAGCTTAGCCCATTTAAAATTTAAAGGCTCTAAACCTTAGTGGCTGGAGAAAGAAGCGGCCAGTGTATGAATCGAATCGCTACCACATAGCATGATGGAAATGAAGCGCCGCCATGCACGATGGAAGTGAATCGTCGCCAGCAAGTGCGAACCTGTCTGCTTAAAGAGAGAAGGAGTGCAACCATTTCCGGTTTTGCCGGCCTTTGTGCTATAAGCAAAACAAGTGAAGTAAGGCTTTGCTAGTCACCGCCGCAGGCTGTCGTGCTGAGATTGTGAAGGTGTCCAGAGGCGGAATCGCACGCTCCTTCACACACGCAAAAAGAAAGATGTATGCTCGTTTCGGTGTCCAGAAGCGAAAAGCGAAGGGAAAAAAGGAGAACAAAAAAAGAAAACCGATAGGATCACAGGAAAATAACCTGGATCGCAAGGAAAATAAACTTTATTGCAGGAAAATAACCTTTAATTACACATTTTTTTAAAGCTTTTCTATATTAAAAAAAAGGGAAATATTATTAAAAGAGAAGCCGTTCCTGTTTACACTTGACCAAGAGAATAAAAGAAAAAAAATAAAAACATAATCACATTCATCTCTTTTCCTTGCATGTGAAGAAGGAAGCGGAGTGTCATCTCTCTCTTTTGTCATTTAGCACAAAGCTTTGATGTCGATGAAGCTTTTGCGCGCTTGCCGATTGTGTCGTAGTGTCATCTCGCTCTTTTGTCATTTAGCACAAATCTTGTTTAACATTTGTGTGTGCATACATCGTTAGCACTCCATCATTGTAGTGCCGCATTTGTCGGAAAGATCCATATCACGCATCCCTATCTACTAGTCGCTCTCCTTTGGGGTGTTGAGAAAGCGTAGCATTATTCCTTGTTGGATATCTGGGGGGGGTGTTGGGTTTTGTCCTCTTTGCCTTGCTCGTCCAGATATTTTCCACACACTTATGGACCCTCATTTGTAACTTTTGGAACCTTTTTTATAATATGACTTTTGGAACATACATTGGAGCCTTGAGCTACCAAACTTGTCTTATGGAAGGCAATTTCCATACTTTGGTGAAAGGCTAAATGACATAGGCATTATGAGTATTTCTTACTAATTGCATGCTAATTCACATAATGATTTGTTCCAAATCTTAGCTTGTGTTTGCTTCATTCCATCGCACTGCTATGTGACCCAACGTGAGTGGGTGGCCAAACCTACATGTTGGGCCCAGGGTGGAGGAATTGGTGTAAGTTGTTGGGATGTGGAGGTACTCATGGTGGCTCTTGTCTCTTGATCATACCTAAAAAATAGTAAGGATGGTTTGGATTGTTTCGCTACCATCCAAAGGGTTTACCTAAATCTTGTGTCATGGAGTTAAGCTCTGACAATAGCCACAACCTCTATGTGGTGTTCCTAATGGTTCTCTCTAGTGTGTGTTATCATGTTGAATGTAACAACAATTCCCCCCTAGACTTGTCCACTCTCCCCTTCACTCTAAAGGAAATCTCAGGGGGGGTGCCTTTTGCACAAGTAATCCTACCAACTTTTACCTAGCACTCCATTTGTGAACAAAGTGAATCGAGTTTGACACATTCCAACCAATTTAAACCTTAAGGACTTCAAGGATATCCCTTGACCTACACCATGCATTTGGAAGGCCCATTCCACAAGATCTTGCTACTCTTTACTCGAGATTAGCCCTTATGCTTCTTCTTGGTGGTGCGATCCTAAATCCAAAGCGGACAAGGTAGGCCAACTCACGTTCAATTGCCTCGAGCACTCAAGCACTTTCTTATAGGCTTGCCTTTGTTATGGGAAGCTATGGAACTTACCATGTCTACCTCAGTACATAAGAAATTACTCCTCTTCTTAGGGATATTTGGTGTTTGAGGGGTAGGGGCAAGGTGGTAGATAACACAATAAGAAAAGGAGTATTGGGATGACATTTATCTGTCTCACCCCTTGGTTTGGGAAGGTCACATCTTTGGTCAAAATTAAGGCGATCTTTCTAAAACAAATTTCTTGTAGCTCATGTTAACAACTCTTTATTGAAATAGAGTTGTTGATGATATGATCCATTTTATTGTTGAGATTGTGGATGTAGGTACCCGAAAGTATTAGCTACGAAAAAAGAGTATTTTGCATCATGAATTTATATATTAGAAATGGGAGTTTCTTGTGTGTCTAAAGTAGGGGGATTTTTGGGATGGGAAGGGATGTCACCATTTGGTCCCTTCACCAGTCTTGACTAGTGTTTCACACACCAAGGTGTGAATGGGGATTTTCCTTTAAAAAAAAGCTAGAGCATTTTTTTTAATTGGCATGATTTAGCCTGAAAGATGGTCATACAACACATGCACTATGGGATTTCATATTAAAACATTGAATGAATTAAATGTGTAGAATAGAGTTTCTTATGTCTTGCATAGAAAAGAAAGTGAAGAGACAAATAGCATCAATATAGTTAGGCACCATTGCAGTCACTTGTATGATAGCAAATATACAATTTTTCACCTTAATTGGAAGGTGGCACAAAATCTTCGTACTATCCTCCCTATCTTAGGAAATGTCAAGTTCCAGCGTATTTGTAGACTTTATCTTAGATTTTGCACCAGTATAAAAATTAATATTTATAAATTTTAAAAATTGAATAATTTTGTATGACTAGCACAATGACTTTATTTTGTTATAATGTATTATATGATATGCACTATACACATTTATGTAGCGATTAATTTATATTTTAAGAAATAATATCATTGAACTATATTAATGGAAGTACATAAAGTGGTAAATATCAAACAAAACATAATATAAAGAGCATATATTTAAAAATGATAATATTATATTAAGAGTAATTATGATATTATCTCTCAAACAAAATAATTACAATATTATTATGAATATCAAAAAAAAATTGAAATATAAAATTAAGAAAATATTTAAGTTTTATATCTTTATTTTAAAAATATAATTTTATTATTTTAATACAATAATATTTAACTTTGTTTCTACACATTTTTCATTTACATTATTTGTTCATTCTCGTAAGATTCTTCTTATAGGTATTTCAAGGACTTGTAAATATTTCTTTCTTAGTAATACTCTAGAGAGAGAAAATGTATGATATGATTAAGTCCCTTCAAATAAGTCTTAAACTTAAGTTAATGTTGACCTAGAATAAGTAAATAAATCTTTTTTTTTTGTGAAATTAAACCTTGTAAAAATATGCCTAGGCCCTATTCATGCAGGTGTAACCAAAGTGAGTGTGCAAGGGTTAATTGACTTGTGTAGAGTCACTCCCCATAGAAAACACAAGGTAAATTAATCAAATTATGTGCAAAATATGCACATGTGTATATGCCATTTGTACCTAAATTCATGAAACCCTATAACATGTGTTAAAAATTAATAAACGTAGTTAATTTGAAGAACAACTAAGGTGAAAAATGTGCACATTGGGGTTTGTAAAACAAGGGTCTATGCTAACATCCATCATACACGTGCATGTGAGTGCACACTTACAATGTTTTTGGGTTGATTTATGGAATGTTTATGGAGCTATTTCTGGGATAGTTTTGTGAGTTCTTATGGGGCTGATTTGGCTATGTTTTGAGGCTGATTTGATGTGGAACTTGGGGCTATTTTAGGCTCCGTACCAAGTTAAATTATGGATGGTGTATGAGCTGATTTTTGAAGACTGTTTTGGAACACTTTTGGACACCTCCTAGAGATGTTTGTATCTTGGCACTAGATAGTATATCTAGGAAGGATTTGTGCTGATGCTTTGTGGAAAATGTGGTGTTGTATGCACCCGCTCCTTGGTATCTTGTAAAAGTTTCTATGTGAATAAAGAAGTTCATATGGGGGGCCGACCGTTATGGCTCAGTGTGGTGTTATTGTATGGTTTACGGTTCTTCTGCTATGTTTTTCCATGGTTTGTCTGGTATTGGAAGTGTTGGTCTATTTCTGGGTCCCCACACGATTAGTGACAATTAGTTTACCGTACTTTGGTTTTTATTGAAGGCCAGTTTCAGCATCTTCATCATCACGGTCATCAAGGTCAGCATCAGCATCATCATTCACACCACCATCATCAACATCAGTAGCTTCAGCCGCCGTAGCACATAAGTTATCAAGGGGCATGACGGGTCTAGGGCACCCTGTCGGCAGCCAACATAACCCTCTTGGAAGCCAGTTGTGTGTGCAGGCTACAAGCAGCCAATGAGTCTATTGGCCCGAGTGCTAATAGGGGCTACAAAAACCTTGTTGTTCCCTACTTTGTTGGTGTCACCAGGTTCTTAAGTTTTTTCCCTTTGATCTTCTACTCCGTAAAAGCAGGTTGAGCCGCAGCAAGGACTGCGGTATCTCTTCCCCCATTAGAGGGCATTTGAACATAAAAAAGGCCCTATAAGAATCCCTAATTTTAAGGAGCTAAGACTAATTTTATATTGAGTCTTAAGGAGACAAACCTCATAATGACACTTACTTTTGGCCCTAAAAGTAGGGGATCTCTCTAGTTTTCCCTCTCTAGGATTTTCACTCTAGGATTCTCTTTCTAGCCACTAAAACTCTCGAAACATCATCAATCTCGTCTAGATAGAGGCTCCAAACATAAATTTTATTACAATTCAAAATAATTATCTCAAAATAACTTTCAATCACATTTAATGCACTTTCATTACGTTTTTGAAGTTCCCTCTAAATTTCATATCAAAAGTCATTAAAAGATAATCTCGTTTAATACACTTTCATTGCGTTTTTGAAGTTTCCACAAATTCTAAATCGTCATTAAAAGACAAGGAAAACTTATGTTTTTTTATTTAAAAGTTTAATTGAAATTTAAATTTTTGGATAGGCTAGCAATTTAAAATTTATATTTTATAGCAAACCCACCTAAAAACCATTTTCTTCATTGATTACTATCACATCTCTTCTCTGACCTACTCAACAACTAAAAGATTCTCTCTCTCTCTCTCTCTCTCTCTCTCTCTCTCTCTCCCCCCCCCCCAAGCCCTTCTCTCTTTGCAGTAGGTCTCTCTTTCAAGCTTCTCTTTGGGATCCAAGCTATCTACCATCTTCCATTGTGTATACTATGACACTCATAGAAATAACAAACACGTCAAATTCATCATGAGTGAGAAAGGTAGACTTGCATGTTCCCATCTCTGAATGAATATGCACATATTAGAAAAAAATGACTAAACACACAAGAGAAGCAAGAAAGAAGACAGCAGGGTCATTGTAATGTGGATCTTTGGGTTGATGGGTATTATATCCTAATGATCCATCTTTAAATTTCTCTCCACCTTTCACAGACCTATCCTCATTCATTCATTTTATTAGAGAGAGGGTGAGAATGGGCTCCTTGGATATTGCAAACACTTAAGTATATGTGATGCATGGAAGGTTCAATTTGTAAACTCACAAATTCATAGCTTGCAAGTCACTTTAAGTAGTGTGCAACAAGCTCTCAAAATAACACATAATAATATTTTACTGCTACAGAGAGAGGGCAAAGAGAAAGAGGACCACATCCTCAAGTTACAAGATACAATCTCGCATATTAAGAGCACACCCATGGGAGCCAGAGAGCGAAAGAGGACAATGAACAACATTCAGACACTTGCAATTGGTGGTGGTGCTCTCAAGCAACGAATTCATGCAGCAAGGTTTGTTTGATTTTTGGTTATAAGTTTTTCTTATTAGAGTGTATCTATTGTTTAATTTTTTTTATTAACTATTAATTCATTATATAATATTACTGCTATAAGTAATCTTTTTTAGTTCATTACAGGACCTTTCTTAAAGATGCATGTGGTGATAATGGACCTCAAGATATTGGAGATATGTTACGTAGCTGCTTGAGAAAACATGACATTCTTTCCATAGTTCGAGATCCACGCTACAACAAGGTACGATAGATACTTGCAAATGAGATAATGAAAGATATAACTAACATTTTAGGCATCGAGGAAGTCCAGAATGCATGCAATGAAGTGGGCATAAGCACAAAGGATACTAGGCTCTCCATCAATTACTGCAAGATACACTTCACAAACAAGGCATCACACGAAATATTTTTGCTGTCCCAAGAAGATTGAGATTAGCAAAGAGGACATGCAATGAAGATGTGCAACCTAAGATTGGAGAGTATCACTGCATCAATGATGTGCTAATCATTAGAGCTTGGTTAAAAAAAAGCGAGGCAACAATGGTAATATTGTGGTTCCTTACAACAAGTTCAATAATATATTTGTTGATCTACAACGTCTTCAGAAAGTTATGATCTTATTCTATGGATTACCTAATAATTGTAAGTAACTTTTATCACTTGCAAAGTAGTTGAAAAAGTCTATGAAAAATCAAAGCTTATTTAATTTTGTTTGTCATGCAAGGTGACAAAATTAGCTTTGTGTTGAAAATGGATGAGTGTCAGATTGTGAAAGGAAAGAGGATAGAGCGAATGACTATCACACTCATGAATGAGGCTATGCCATATGCAAAAAGTTCAGAGTGATCGTCTTTTCTCAATGAAGACACATTTTAGGGGAATAGTGAGATCAACCAAACTCCTGATAGGGAGAGGATTTACAAGCTAGACCTTCCCTCATATAGTGTCCAATCTGAGAAAGAGCTATGGTGGCTTGGGGCACCAAAAGAGACACATGAAGTTCTCGCTTGGATGTTTGATAGGATACCCTGGATTACCACTCAAAACACAGATTCAGGGAGAAAAACTTGAGGTAGAGGGAAAGGTCACTTTCACAGTAGATTGGCATTTGGGGGGTGACCTAAAGATAATAAAGTGCTTGCTTGGGTGTCTAGAAGGTGCCAACACCCCAAATCCTTGTTTGTGGTGCATGAGAATGGTGAGGGAAAACAAACAAAAGTTGAGAAAGAAAAGGATGCTTGAGAATCAAGATATTGAGCACGACCCCATGGACGATGTTGGCAACTGGGCTCGAGGTTTCCTATCTGCCAACATGCTAGCTATGCCAAATAGGCATTTGAGAGACCCAAAATGGAATCCTATAATTCCATTTGAGAGACCCAAAATGGAATCCTATAATTCCATTTGACCTGAAAAATGTCCAGTTCTATACACTTCATGCATTCATGCGTGTGTTTGACCGTTTGCTCAAGTGTCACATAGATTATGCATTTACCATGCAAGGCAAAGAATGACAAGAAGAAGCTCCTCATAAAGTAGAGCAACTACTCAACTCAATTGGGTGCCATGGTGGCAATGTACAGATTACTGTTAACAAAAAGACCTCTCGCATGAATCATGAGGTTGCACAACAAGTGTCCACCATGAGTGAAAATAAAGCAAGAAGTTTTTTGGAGAAGCCAGAAAATGCCAAGGACTCAACCAAGCCTTGGAACTTGTGGAAGGATTTATGCAAATGTACAACATTTGACAGCACCAATTCAAGCCTTGTAATTCTATATGAGAAGGTTTGGTCAGACTTCAATAAGATGGTGAAAATTTTGACCAAAAGTAGGACAACCATAAAGGAGCAACAAAAATTTCAAGACGAGCTTTCTAATTTTACGAAAAATGCCAAAAACCAGGGCCGTATCCAAAGATACAGATGGCAGCTTACTTCTCTATAAGCATGACTTTATGTATATTATGAGGTATAAATGCATGCCTTGTATACCTAGATAGGGCTTTCAGTGTAAGGAGTGGAATCTCTGCATCCCTAGTGTACTTTCTATGATATATAATAAATATATTTTTGTCGATAGAAGAGACGTAGTGTGCAAGAGCGGCATCTGGCCTATTTCTTGCATAGCCAGCACCACCTCATCCAAGAAATCCATCGCCTCATCAACCTCTATCTGCATTGACAAAGAACCAGGAGGGAACAAATTAAAGTAAGAAATAATTCAAATAGACTAAAGCAATAAGAATTAAACCAAACAAACTAAAGAAATAATTAATTCAGGTAATAAAAGCAATAATTTACCTTCCTCTTCATTTTCTTGGTCAAGTTCGGGAACAGGTTCCTTACCAAACTCAGAAATGCCCCATATCGTGCTGTGAGAAGGGCTTGAAATTCTTCCTCTGAAGGAAGAGAAGCTTAATTCCCCTTGGCTTTTTTAAAGCACAAGGACATTACTTCTGGGGCATCTAAGAATTTTTCTGTCACTTCTATGTCCTTATGGTCATTCTCTACACATCGAGAACACCGGACGAAGCTTCACAACCGTCTGTTGTTATAGCAATGCACTAATCCTCCCTAAAATTGTAGAGTTTTTGAATGTGGTAGAGGAGGAGGTAATACTTTCCATTAATTAGGAAGGACGGCAGCCTAGGCATGACAAAATTGGACGTCAATCAATCCCCATGGACGGATGACGTTCTTTCATCAATGATGGTGAAGGCCTTAAAATCTGCCACATCAAAATTTGTGCTGAGAAGTTCCTCCTCCTTCTCGGAAACAAGGTCCATGACCTCTTCTTCTGCAGAGACTGAGCACTTGAAATAAAGGACTGTTCTGATTTATCAGTC
Organism: Cibotium barometz; assembly: GCF_041138505.1. Lineage (NCBI taxonomy): Eukaryota > Viridiplantae > Streptophyta > Polypodiopsida > Cyatheales > Cibotiaceae > Cibotium > Cibotium barometz. Next base: position 26,077,018 of record NC_141076.1, on the reverse strand, counting down.
CTTCCTTTGAACTCCTCTTTTGTGTAATCCTCCTTATTAGCATGAAGAAAGAGATAGGCAACAAACCCAAAATGATATTCTAGCAACCTGCATTTCTTGCCATGCACTAGGCACATGTCAACACAAATCTTGATACGTTGATCATCTGAGTAAGTGTCCCACCTCTTCGACATGCTTGAATTCTGAGACAAGGTGACTGTGAGTCTTGACATGTGGACATATGTAATGGACCCATAAGAGACGGTCCCTCCATCGACCAACCTGCAATAGTCTGTCCACTCTCTCTCTAGGGATGTCCTTGCCATGTCCTTGATAATCTCCTCAGACTAAAAGGAACGTTGAACATAGGCTCTACATGGCAAAGTGATTTCTCTTGCCCATCCCTCCTCACCAGATCAAAGAGATGCTCTGTGGCACTAGGCTCATCCTTAATCTCGTCCAACAATAAATCATCCACATCATCTACAGCATTGTACAAGTGAGAACCCTTAACCTCCATCGCTTCTCTGATCCGAGGAAGATAGGAGTAGTCGGAAGAAATGAACACGAATTGGAGCCTTTCTTAAGTAACTTGAGAAGCGACAACTGTTAGTAATAGTAGTGGGATAATTTTAGTAACCCCATATTTTGCACCCTCCTCGCCAAAAAGGCTCAAAAAACTGTTCCATTGATAATTCCATCAATTATCCATTGATCAAAAAATATGACTAGCTTACTCAGAAATACATTGTAGTAATAATCAATGTAACCTTGATTTAGTGACCAACCTTGAATGAAATGTTCAGGTGGAATCCATCCGCCGTGCGATAAGGGGAAAGCAATGACGTCGAAATGCACCTATCGCAATAACGTGGATGGTATGGCGTTGAATGACTGGCACCGTGGATGCGCCATGGTGGACGGGGTATGGAAAGTGAGAAAATTTTGAGTGTAGAGAAAAGAAGAAAAAAAACTCGCACCATCTTTATATAGGTCAATTAATAGGGCTGACATCACATGATTGAGGATCGAATGCCACGTGTTGAAGGGCTTACATCATCCTCCATTCACGGATTGCCATATGTAGGGCTGATGCAGTCAATGCATGATTGCATTTTGCTCTATAAAAAGGAGGAATATTTTCTTTTCCATGGTTTTTTTCATGATTTTTTCCAATTGTGTTTCTCCACACATTGCTCGTGCAGCTCGCTCGATCGATCCATCCTAGCCCTTGTTTCAAGTGCTTGTAAGTTTTTCTCTCTCTTCCCCTTTTCTTTCGCTAATTTTGTTCACCGTGCGATATGGCTATTCTCCATGTGAAATCGAATCGACATATCGCTCCGTGGATGGTTGGGTGAATTTTATTGATAAGAGATTTTATTCATGGTGCGATATATCTATTCTCCATATTTTCAAATTGAAATATCGCTCCATGGATAGGTCTGAAATTTTTATTGATAAGTTCTTGTTTCATTCACCGTGCAATATATCTATTCTCCATATTTTCAAATTGGAATATCGCTCCGTGGTGGACGGGTCTGAAAATTTTAGTTATAAATTCTTGTTTCGTTCACCGTGCGATATATCTATTCTCCATATTTTAGAATTGGAATATCGCTCCGTGGACGGGTCTGAAAATTTTATTTATAAGTTCTTGTTTTGTTCACCATGCGAAAAGAACGTTGGTCCAGATTTGGATTCCCCTTATCGCGTGGTGGATGGTGGTCGTGTGACTTTGCTAATTACTCTGCCTTCTCTTTTCTAGTGCTATAATGGCGCACACAAAACAAACCCTCAAGAGAGTTTCAGTGCCAGATCTAGATCGAGTACCAAATCTAGTTCCGGTTCCAGATATTCCAGAGAAAACAGACTGTCAGGACGTCTTAAGTGAACCTATGATTCTTGATGTCAAACCCTACACCAAGAGGAACATTTCAAAGGCCAGGGTCACTTTGTAGAGGCAAAGAAAAATGTTTGTAGAGATAAGGGAGGCATAGGTGGTGTCAGTCTCCTCATCCCCAAAGCTCCTTTCTTGAGGATTGTCAGATTCATAAGCGACAGAATAAAGTGGAAAGGTTACTTTAAATGGCAGAGTAGCACCATCGCATGTCTTCAAGAGTCATGCGAGGACTTCCTTATAGACTTATTAAATGATAGTAACATTTGCGCTGCCCATGCCAGGAGGGTCACACTAATGGACAAGGACATGACATTAGTAAGCAGAGTTAGGTATAGGTATGATAAGTTTATGTGACCTCTACCATTCAGGGATAGGAAGGCGTTAGAAATCCTCTCCATTCCTCCTGCTTTGAAGTGGAACAGGGCTTCTGACAAGGTGGTTATTGAAGAGGTGACAACAGCAGGTCCACAAGGGCTTAAGAGGCTTGTAAAGGGGGCGGACCTGAAAGGAAAGGAGACATTAGAAGAGAATGTCGATAGGGAGGATTTCGCAGAAAACCTTCTAAAGTTGGAGGGAGAAAATAACGACACACTTAATGTGGTGCCTGGTCAAATTATATGCAATGTCTTATACAGCGCCGAGCAGGAGGAGTACCTCCATATCGCTCCAACGGATGTTTATATGCTCGTTGAAAAGAATAGAGAGATCAATGATAGTATTGTACTTACTTGTTTAAGACATGTACTCTTCGCCCTTTTTTGAATGCTTTCTTATTTTGATTTCTTTTTCCCTTTCCTAATGTTTTTAATTCAATTTGCAGGGTAGTGTTGAAAGAGCTTTTGCCAGACCAGGCAAAGAAAGTATATATTTGTGATCCTTTGGTATCAACTATCCTGATTGACCCGTCGAGGTCTGACGACCTTACTCCTTATTTCTAGGGAGTTAGTCCGGGTACCTGCTTTGTTGTGCTACCATATATAGAGAAGTATGTATTTTCTTTCGATTTCAAGCTATTGATGGAATTTAAGTTATTAGTTGCCTGTGTTAGGTTTCTTATATTTTTTGTTTACTTTCTCAATTTCAGAGGGCACTGGTCTGTGGTGAAATGCCGGACAATTTTTATGAATAGCCTTCTCGGAATGCACGGACAATCTAAATTGTAAGTCATTTTACTTTATATGGTTTCCTTCTTGCTTCCTAATTGTTGATTATAAGTTGTTCTTTATATCGTTGACTGTAGGGCATGTAAGAGGGCGATTGCATTGATTGAAACTCTGTGTCCGGAATTGAAAAAGGATATAGAGTGCAAAATTTCTCAACCAACCCATTCCTATGCAAAAGGATTCGCACTCTTGTGGCTAGCACATAGTTGCAAATTTCTCGAAGTTTCTCTTTCAAGTACACTAATTTTGACAGTTGTGTAAGTTTCTCTATGTTCATTTCATGAGAGATCCCACATTATTCTAATTGACTTTTATTTTGTTGTGTAGTCTGTTCTCTCAGATGAGTTCTGGCTGTGGAGTGTGCGGGCAAAGGCAATAAATAATGCAATTACACCTGATGACCCTTACTTGCACCACTTCCACCAGTTTTGCTGGCACTAGCACATCAAAGAAGAGAAAAAAGATGCCGTTTCATTCCCCTATTAAGCATTTCACCTTTAAACAAGGAGTCCCTAAGAAGGGAAGCAAGGGCAAGGCAAAGAGGAAGCTTCCATTTGAAGGCAAGGCAAAGACAAGGTAGGCAAGGTGCCAAGGTGCCGAAAACTAAGGCAAGGTGCCAACAAAGGAGGAGGCCAAGGTGCCGAAGGCTAAGTCAAAGGAGGAGGCCAAGGCTAAGGCTACATAGCCCGAAACCGCTTAAAGGCATTTTGTATGTCCAGAGACAACGTTGTAAAGATTTTGTATTTTTATTGAGCTCGGCTCATATTTGTATAATTATTCTATATTTTTATTGAGCTCTACTCATTATTGTATTTTGTGAGTAAATATTGTGTTTTGCCATAAAAAAATAGATTGTTGAGAATTTTTATTCTCATAACTTATCTTTGATTAAAATTGAATTTTAAAGACGCTTTCCTCAAAATCGTTATGAGTACTTTGTAGAGCAGACACATGTCCATGTAGAAATATTTCATCATATTAGTCATTGCTAAGACATAACAATTTAGTACAAGTCTTACAATGATCTTTATTGGGCCGACATAACAATTTAGTACAAGTCTTACAATGATCTTTATTGGGCCTAAGTCCATCGATTCAAGACCTTTCTAATTCTGCACGATAGATTCTTCCTCCGTCTTCTTCTCTAGGTTGTTCATCTGAAGAATTCTTTGATGCACCTCTTTGGCTTCATCTATTAGTTTGTCTACATCTTCAAGGTCTTTTTTTGAAGCTTTCAGATATCTGGATAGGTTGGTCATCTGTATTCCCAACAACAGAGGAATAGGAGTCATCATCAAAAGAAACAACTAAAATAGCTAGCCTAGCAACCTTGCTAGGAATAGTCTTCTCATTAGAAGAATTTGCATCCATGGACGGCTTTTGTATAGAGCTTATAAGTTATAAGATATTATGTTCTCAATTCCCTTATGGGCTGGTCTTTATATACTGTTTTGGATGGACTCAAAAACCATCAACATAAAAAAACCATGTGCTGTAAATCTATGTGCCACTAAACCATTTTGGAATAGGAACCCTAGTACCTACACTCAGCTGACCATTATTGTACACATACAAGACAGCTTTAGAGTAAATGTGTTGAGTTATAACTTTAATATAAAAATCTAAATTCATAGTTGTTACAAGACAAAAATTCATTATTGAGTACACTTTTTTGAGGGCAAGGACTTTACAAAATTAACATACTTGAAGTAGCTTCAAAATTCACAAAATTCAAAATCCCCATTAGTTGAGTGATATACCATCAACATAAAGTGTCGTGGCTGGTTACAATTAAAACACACAAGGGCCTCTCTAGAAGAAGCAACATACGAGTGGGGAATAAAGAAGTTGGTTTGCTAACCTCATTAGTAGGAAGTATTTTGATGGGGCATATTGTAAGACTGGTCTTTAGGGTTTGGTTCAGGGTAAAATCTCTTCCGAGGCTTACCTTTGCCAAACCTTAGCTCTTTTACAACAGGTTTTACTCGTATATGAGAGCATATTGCAATGTGCTTTGCCTCATTGCTTCAAGGCGGGATTCCAAAGGTTCATTTTCAAACCTTGGAAAAAGTGGGCTACTTTTGCTGGGAGGTAGTCATGGATGGGGCATACTTCCAAAAAATGATGAACTTGGAGTACTATTCTTCTAAGGTGGTTAAACTGAGTTGCTTGAGGCTAAAGAACTCATTCATCTTGATAGATTCATGAGATGGGGGGAGATACCACTCCTTCACAACTTTCTTAATGTCATTCCATGTTTAGGAGTGTTCGGTGACTCCCTTGACATGGCACCATTACTTCCATACCAGAGTTTAGCATCCTCGATTGAGGAAAAATCGTACTGGTTTGCCGCTCTAGTACTAGGAGACCGAGAAATTGTTATGATCCATGTTATTTGACGAATGATAATCATGGTCATTTAATATTTGATTTATATATTTTTTATGATGCCTATTTCTCATGAACACGTTAGGATTGATTGATGTGATGTCAATTGATTATTACTACTGACGTGGTTTATGTTTATGAGTTTAGGTGATGAGGTGTGCAAGGGTACCGATTTAGGTGTCGCACGGATGGTGGATCTCATTATTATATTCACAATATTTTGTGGCTGTATTATGGCGTTTGATATTATTTTGACATCAGTGTGATGTGTGTGTGCGCACGCGTCAATTTATTGTACAGTGTGAGCACTAGTAGTTGATTTATTTTGTAATGTGCATATGTGCACACGTTAGATTATTGTATTAGAAAAATTATGCAAACCTTAGAAGGTTTGAGGACAAAGGTTAATTGAGGACAAAGGCTAATAAAATGGCAAAGTCCAAATATGGATGTGTACTTTATTTTTGGCTGAAAGCCTACTTTTGGAATATATCACAAATACCCACGCAAGAAGAAGCCACTCACATTGGGGGGGGAAAGATTGCACCCAGTCTTGTGTTGCCTTGTGTTGAGGGTGATATTTTTCTTTCTCTTGTCTTATGTTTTGTTATATGCTTTAATTTTCAAGTTAATTCAAGTAGTTGTTTTAATATTTGACATATTTTATGAGTTTTTGATTATTCTCTTCAAGAAAATTAAAGGGTCCTGTTTCAGTGGTATCAGAGCTTTGGTGTAATTTAATTTTCTTGAAGGCAGTCAAAAGAGGTGAAAGAGACAAAAACAGAGATGATTTTGGTACTTTTCTTGAATTTAAATTGAAGAAGAATACGTTTAGGGATTTTTGTTTATGTATGGAGGAAATAAAGCTTGTTTTTAACCATTGGGTAATCAATCTCCATCAATCTATTGCAAACTAGGTGGAAAACCATTAGGTAATCAATCTTGTTTTTAACCATTGGGTAATCAATCTCCATCAATCTATTGCAAACTAGGTGGAAAACCATTAGTGGGTTTTCCAAAACCATAAAACCACCTTCCTCTTCACTAATCCTCTTCTTAATCTGTCCGTATAGATTGAAAGAGCAAGCAGAGGAGTATGGAGGAAATAAAGCTTGTTTTTAACCATTGGGTAATCAATCTCCATCAATCTATTGCAAACTAGGTGGAAAACCATTAGTGGGTTTCCCAAAACCATAAAACCACCTTCCTCTTCACTAATCCTCTTCTTAATCTGTCCGTATAGATTGAAAGAGCAAGCAGAGGAGTATGGAGGGTCATAGCATGATTGCTAAACCAATAGGACTGTCTGAATTCTATAATCAAGGGTGGGAGGTGATTGATTTTTCTTAATTTCTTTCAATTAGTAAAAGCGCATCTCTCTGTGAGAAATGAGTAAAAGCCATATATATATATATAATTTCCAATCTCTCTCTCTCTCTCTCTCTCTCTCTCCTTCATACCCCGGCGGCAACCACTACGAATTCAGGGAGGGGAGGAATTTTCAGATTTGCGCAAAAACCCAAGAGGCGTAGATTTTTTTTTCTCCTCCATCCTGTCGGCCGAGGGTGAGCGCTGCAAATTCAGGGGGGGAGGAATTTTTTTTAAGACTCGATTTGTTTATTGAGGCTTAAAACTTTGTTATTACAAAGCTTATGTTAGCTAAAAGCTTTACTAAGCTTATTAATTAGCATAAAAGCTTCATAGATTTAATATATATATATATATATAATTTTTAGGCTTTGAATTAAGCTTTAAAAGATTTCAAATAAGCTTAAAGCTTTACAAATGAGATCAATAAAATGTTTTACAAAGAAAATATTTTTTGACTATTCTCATCATATTTTATGGAAAAGGATCCCATGTACATATAGTTAGTTTGGATTTCTTCTATAGATTTTTAGAATTTACCTCAAGAGAAATTTTGAGACTTTAGTCAAATTCTTGTGCATAATGTTGTTTTCTAAATCCTCATGAAGTCCAAATAATATAAACAGCTTATTAGTGAAGATATCATTAAAATGTTGCTTTAACCTACGGCTAGTTTTCTAATTTTAAAGTGTACATGGATTATTTCTTGAAAAATTATGCATTTGTGAGCTAACTTGGCAGGACTCACATCTAGCTCGACGTTCCATATGAGATAAGAAACCCTATCATTTCTCTTGTTTTAAATTTTTCCTATTCCTTTTAATTGTCAAGAAATGGGTGAATATCCGCAGCACCGTCGTACTATTCAGGAACAGCTTGATTCTCTCTATATTCTTTTGAATCAAGAATGAGAGCATCGAGACAACTTTCAAAGAAAGATTGAACGATATCTGTCTAGAATAAACAAATATATTAAGAAGAAAGTTAAAACTGTAGAAGCATCTGACATGCATACCCTACCAATGACATCGTATCCAAGCTGCCTATTGTCAAGTGTTTCAGGTGTAAGAAGATGGGACATTATGCTAAATCTTGCCCAACTAGAAAGAAGAACCAAATTGCATCAAAGGACATGCTTGACACCGAAGAGGTTAACGCACTCGACACATTAACCAAAGGTGGAGGTATGTGTAAAAATGACTTGTGAAAAAAAGTAGCGGGCCCGTGTATCAGCGCGTGTATCATCGCAGCCAGACACATGCGTGTAAAAGCACGTGTGTAGGACTGCTCAGACGCGCTCATACACGGGCGTATACACGCGTTCTGTCAGTTCAGATGCATTTAGACGCGTTGATACAAGCGTCTGTCTATACACACGTTTTGTCACTTTAGATGCGCTTATACACGCGTATTTCTCAGATTTGACGCGTTTATACACGCGTGTTTTACAGATTTTTCGCATATATACACGCGACTTTTTGCAGTTCTGACGCGTTTATACATGCGAACAGAGAGCAAAAAAAAATTCAAGAGAGTGCTATTTGGTGCCTGAATGTTGTTCCAGCATTCCAGCACCCAATAACACTCTGGATTTTTTTTTTTGGTGCATTAGACCATCCACGAAGAACATATCCACGAGGAAGATTAAGATAAGAACGACATGAATGCATACATTGTCAATACACGATTCAAGACAGACATGAATGTAATACTATCGATTCACGATTCAATATTACTATCAAAATTTCACACATATATACAAGGGAGTCCATATCTTGAAGTAGCCCATGGCTTCAGTTTACAAAAAAATATATACAACCACATCCTCAATATGGAATGTGATACTATAAGTCTGAGTACTACTAAGACCCAGATGATGACTCGGTGCTCCCTCCATGCTCAGATGAGCTCACATCGGTCGGAATGTCCGATGAGTAGTGCTCACGTCCACCCTCTGCAGTGGTGGCAAGTGGATCATCAGCAGCTTGTGCCTGTTCAAGTAATATATAGTATATAAGTATATATATATGTAATTCAATAAACCAAAATCATTCGTTTAGAGTTTTCAAGTACCTGTCGACCGTATGGTCTCATGGCCATCTCAAATTGCACGTCCGTAATACGTCCCTCGGCTCTGAAGATGGCCCACGTGTCACGTCGGCTATGCCGGCGAGCATACGCAGTATCGTGGGTTGTGGACTTCCTCCCCGTAACCCATCGTCATTGTATCATAATCAACACAATTTGTAAGATTAAAACAATCATAGAATTAATGAATTAAGTAAGCAATCAAATAAATTGGCAAGATACTTACGAACTCTGCCTCCCATGACTCGACGCCGCCAGATACTTACGAACTCTGCCTCCCATGACTCGACGCCGCCAGATCCAAAATGCGAAGATCCAATGGTATCCATCTGGATCCGTCGTGCCTCCACATGCTGCCTGCTCTTCACGCCACCCTCTGCTCGTTTCTTTGCCTCCTTCTACTCACGTTTGTGCACAGTGGTGGCAGGTTTCTCGGTAGGATAGCCACCCGCAGCTACATTTAGCCCATCATCGTACGCGAGTTTTTTAAGGTGAGATCTTTTATTACTTAAGATCTTCCTTATTCGCGTCCTTCCCCATACATCCGAGAATGTAGCATGTGGGGGATTGCGGTACCAACTATGTACAGCCTATATCACCTCCCCACCTAATCGGCTATTTTGATCTTTAAATTTAATAAAACAATTTCTATACAAGTTTGATACTACCCCACGCATGTACTCCATTACCTCCCTCCTCCTCGCATCCATCACTATCCCGCCCCTATTCGTCTCACATCATAGCAGATCACTCCCTCCATCTCTCTCATCTCCTCCTCTTCCGAACTGTCTCCTCTAACTCTTCTCCCTCTATCTCCTCTCTCACCGTGTGCCCTACTACCTCCCCCACCAAAGCACCCGCCGCATCCTCCACTCCCACTCTTCCTACTGCTGTGGGTGGAGTCACGACTGGGGGATTATCTACGTGACGGTGGCTGTGAGCCCTGACGTGATGGTGGCTCTGAAGGAGTACGTGATGGTGGCTGTGAGCCCTGACGTGATGGTTCTTGGGAGGGTGTGCGTGAGTTTGTCTGGGACGAGGTATGTCTCCTCGGTGGGCGTGGAAGAGGAGAAGCTGCATGCCATCTCGTCGGACTCATATAGGCATAGACGGCAATGGAGTGCCCTGGATACTCGCGGTAGGGGTATAGACACCAGGCATGGAAGGAGGGGGATGGGCATACATGTACTATGTAAGCTCAACTGGACCAGGATGGCGCCCAAAATGATTTCGCATCTCCATCAGCTAATTGCTGTATGCAAATGGATCGGATGATGAACCTGGAATATCCATAAAGAATCTGCCAAAATAATTCTCATGTACATCATGGACTGTCTCTTGACTCACACAAATATCATCATTCAAGTCACCTATCAGCCTGCAAACCATAGAAATAGGAAACGCAGTCTCGTGTATACACCCGTCCAGAAATGTGTGTATACACCCGTCAAAAAACGCGTGTATACACCCGTCCAGAAACGCGTATATATCCGCGTAAACAGTCTGTGCAGACAGGATACACGCATTTATACATGCGTTTCTACATGCGACCTGCGCAAAAAAAAATTTTGAAAGCGATCGACCTCTGACAATGTGTCCTTATAAAAGGCCCACTGTCGCCCCTGTCAGAATCGTTCACCCAAAATCGCAACCACAGAAGCAAAAGGATGGAGACAAACCCAAAAAGCAAAGAGAAAATAGCATAAACAAATCTGAGGAAGGAGACAAGGCAAAGGACAAACTGACTCACCTCTGAAAAAGTGAGTCTTCTTTCTTGGTCGGTTTCCTCCCGTGTGTGCTCCTTCTCTGCTCCCTCCTTGCACTTAGGTTTCGTTTTTGTTGGAAGAGGCGAAAACGAAAGAGAACAGATATGTTAGTTCAAAATCTTTATTTGGGGAAGGCGGGCTATTTTTAGTTTAAACAGATCGTCGCGTTTATAAACGCGTGTATGATAATTTAGATGCGTTTATATACGCGTTTTGCAGGAATTACCCGCGTTAATACACACGATTTTTAGGGAATAGCCACGTTAATACACGCAATTTTTAGGGAATAGCCGCGTTAATACACGTAATTTTTAGGAAATAGCCGCGTTAATACACGCGATTTTTATACTTTAATTAAAAACATATTATGATTTTGTATTTTCTGGTTTGTACATAGGATGTCATCAACCTCCTCAAGCAGTTCTGGGGAAGATGAGACAATGCGTCATCGTAATCGCGATGTGTGGTTGGGACAACGGATCAAATGTATGTGTAATCGATGTCAAGGATGCATTGTACGAGCACGTCGAATTACCTTGAATCACATCTCCATGTATGGAGAATAGAATCAAACAGGTTTAGAGGTGAGTAAAAGTAAATTGATGGTATTCAAATGACTCATGGTATCCAAATTAAATTAATAGAGTTGTAATATATAAACTCTAATTAAAGCAAGATGCAATACCACACCCTAACATGGTGCCCTACGCGCGACGAGAGCACGCAAAGCGTCGACGAGATGATGCTAGAGCTTCGGGATCTATTGTCAGAGATGAGTGGCAAAGGGATGACAATAGCCCTGCACCCCACGAAGTTGTGGAAGAGGAAGTGTTTGATGATATGGTGCGGAATCTTTTTAAGGATGATCCCAAAGGTATGGACGACGATGATATGGAACAAGAGCATCTTTACAAGGCTTCATCGACACCGGTTTTTGAAGGGTGCACATTCTCTATTTTACGTGCTTCACTTGAACTACTCAATATACAAACATTTTATGGATGGAGCAATGCAAGTCTTGACGCATTATTGAAGTAAGCATTCTAACTTACAAATTTGAATTAGTGGTTTAAGGTTTAGGATTTAAGACTAATTATAATTGATGATATTGGATGCAGGCTATTATCAAACATGCTTCCAAAGGGAAATAGACTACCCACCTCAAGAGACATAGCGAGGCGCTATGTGACATCTCTTGGAGGATTGGATTATGATCGCATACATGCATGTGTCAATGATTGCATTCTCTTTCGTGGGATGCATAAGGAGGCTCGACATTGTCCCACTTGAGGTGAAGCAAGGTATAGAACAGATATGAAGAGTTTTGATGTATCTCGTAAAGTCTTGCGACACTTTCCTATAATTCCTCGCATCAAACACATGTTCAAGTGCAAATCCATAGCAAAGCTCATGTCATGGCATTCCTCACATCGATCGGATGATAGCATGTGGAGAATTCCCGCAGACACTCCTGCTTGGAAGCATATTGAAGATGAGTGGCCTAGCTTTAAAACAGAGCCTAGAAACTTGAGACTTGGCGTAGGTATGGATGGAGTGAATCCATTTGGTTTCAAAAGCACCGCATACAGCGTGTGGCCAGTTGTGTTGGTGAATTACAACCTTCCACCATCAATGGCGATCAAGAAGGGACATCTTATGTTATCCCTTCTAATTCCAGGGAAACATAAAGTCAAGCATATGGATGTTTATCTTGAACCGTTGATTGATGAGTTGGAGGAACTATGGAGAGGTGTTGCAGTGGTGGACATTAGTAGGCCTCCCTCCTCTCGACACTTTGACTTAAAAGCAGTGTTGATGTGGACAATGCATGACTTTCCAGGATACAACGATTGTTCTGGTAAGAATTTTAATTACCTCCCTACTCTAATACTATTGGCTATATATATTAATTATAAATATTGACTTTATTATTCTAACTTTTATTTATATTTTAATAGGTTTGAAAACATCGGGTTAACATGCATGTCTTGTTTGTGGCCCTTCGTTAGTACATGAGTATGCTGACGGTTTGTGTAAGACCATATTCGATAATCATCATCGATTTCTCCCCTCAGATCATCCTAAATATGTTGCTAGTAAGAGTAACATTCCTCCACAAACACTTCGTGCAAAAGATTCGAAGCGTATTTGGGAGTCTACAAATATTCTTCCTCCAGATGGCATGAACAGGTATAGTAATGTTTTTTCAATCTTGTTTTGTGTAGTCTCTAATTGGATTAAAGGTCACATAGAGCAATCCCTTGTGTAGGTACTCCATTCTTTTCGGCTACCATATTGGACCCATCTTAAGATCAACCATCTTCTTGATCCCATGCACATCTTCAAGAATGTGGGATCTGGTATTTGGGAACATATTATTGGTAAACGAGACAATGTTAGCGTACGTGAGGACTTGCGGGTCGCAGGACATATGCGTCAAGCTTGGCCATGAGAGGTGGGTGGGTACGTTCGTCTTCCGCCTACACCATGGATTATATCAAAGAAAGAGGAGAAGCAGGTAAAGCAGGCCATCACCAAGTTGTGTACTCCCACTGGATGCATGAGATCATTGAAGGGAGCCTTTACAACCACTAAGAAAAGCAGGCCATCACCAAGTTGCGTACTCCCACTGGATGCATGAGATCATTGAAGGGAGCCTTTACAACCACTAAGAAAAGAGGCGTTGAGCAACTATATGGGTTGAAGTCCCACGATTGGCACAAGATGCTCCAAGTAAGTGTTTTCCAAGTCTTGTACGTTGAAATTAAATTTTGTAATGCCATAAACCATACATACATGTGCTCTTATGTGCGCAGTTCATACTACCGACTAGCATCGACCATTGTGTAAATAAGAGTTTGAAAAAATGTATTTATAAGATGGGCGAGCTTGTGAGGTATGTAAAACCCATGTCAGATCACCCTTCATTATACCTTGCAAAATGAACGTGCATGAGGTATAACGTACTATTTATTTTTCAGATATGTTAGTTCCAAAGCAATTGATCCAGCCACGTTGGATGATGCACGTGTTATGGCAGTGGAGGTGGTTTGTTTGGTAGAGGAGAATTTTCCGCGAACCATTCTCACAAGTCAACTACATCTCATTGTGCATTTAGTGGACGAAATCGCTTTATGTGGCACTGTGCATGCACGTTGGATGTTCTTTCTAGAGCGCTTCATGAAGACCTTAAAAGACTTTGTGAGGCAAAGTGCAAGGCCTGAAGGAAGCATGGCCGAGGGTTGGTTGATACAAGAGTCTCTTGTATATATTTTAGAATTTCTTGGTCAGGTGAACAGCTCTTTGCCATGACTATGGAGTAATGAAGAGGACTTGAGGATGATCTCTATTGTGCCTCAAGGAAAAGGACAAAGTAAAGTAATTGACAGAACATTGATTGATGATCTCAATTTCACTTGCATCCTTAATAGTGATGTGATGAGCAGATGGGTTACAAGATATGAGGATGCAAAGACAAAAAGGCAAGCAGAAAGAGCTCTCTTTCGGAGGCAACATGGCTCTCGTAAGACGTACCCTAAGCATCTAGCAACACTTCCGAATGATATCCATGTTGATTGGTTGCATGAGGAAATGGAGAGAGCAGAGAGCGACGAGGGGCTGCATATCACAGTGGAAGAATGGGAGTATGCACGAGGATGCATGTTAAAGGTACATAGAACTAATGTTTTGCATTAGTTGTAAGTGATTTGCTTTTAATATTTATTCACATTGCTTACACAAATATCGCTTCTATTTTGGTCCCGTGCACTATGTTCAATGCTATATGGTGTGAAGGCAAGCATTTTCGAACACAAAGAATTGATGAAAATAGGAATACACAAGATTGCGGTGTCATTAGTAGCTTTGAGGGAGCTAATGGAAAAATGGATGATTATTGTGGCACAATCCAAGACATATTTAGGCTTGACTTTCGTCACTTCTTTGTGTATGTTTTGGATGTCAAATGGCAAATGAACGTGGTGGAAAAAGGGCCTTATGCAACGATAAAATGCCATGCAAGTGGCTATGTAACTATTGACTCTACAAAGTTTTGGCAAACAAAGAAAGATAGGCTCGTATTGCCACAACAATGTGAGCAGGTATGCATTTTTTTACTAATGTGTTTCATGTACATATATATCTAAGCTCGCGTACTCCTTGACTTTTGATATGCTAATTAATTACTGTAGTATGTGTATTTGAGTAGGTTATCTATCTACCAATGGTGCATGACATTAAATGGTGGTACGTCATCCCTATTGCACCACGTTCCAAAGTGATGTATAATACATTCACTGATATGGAGCATATGGAGGATGTAACAAGCCGCAATGAAGATGATGTCAAACATGCCAATGAAGATGTTGTGATCGATGATCAAGAAATAAGAGATGATCATGATAATGAGGATGAGCGTGCCATTTCTCATGATCATGAGAATGACCCTACCATTGAGGATGATGGTGATGTTGATGAGGATGATCAGGACATCGATACCATTATCAATGGAGTACAGAATATCGATAGTGGAATAAATTAACATTCTTGATGGTGACCAAACTTTGCAAGCATGTTGGGGGTACCCACCCCCACATGCTCACAAAGTTTGGTCACTATCGGAGCATGTTTGGGTTAGCGATTCCGAGTGCGGAGTTTTCAAGCCTCTTAGTGTGCTCGAGAGGCCATGGAAAATCCCGCTCTTCCCCATGCCATCATACCCAAACATTCTCGATCGTGACCAAAATTTCCAAGCATGTTGGGGGTACCCACCCCCACATGCTCACAAAGTTTGGTCACTATCGGAGCATGTTTAAATTAGCAATTAGCACCTAGTGCAGATTTTTCAAGTCTCTTAGTGCTCAAGAGACCATGAAAAATCTCGCTCTTCCCCATGCATGCCATCGTACCCAAACATGCTCCCTCTACAATGCCCCCGCCCCCTTCGAGGGCATTAGCACGACGGAAGCAGCGTCAACCTCTCGTGCAGGGTAGGGATCCACACTCGAGGCCCCGCCCACCCACGGATATCCAGACAAGAGACTAGCCCGGCGGTTCCTCCGAAATCGAGCCCGAAAAAACTTCCCTCGCCCCCGGAAGGCACGGGCGATTCCACCAAGAAAATCTCCTAACGGGAGAATTAATCTAACGAGTCAAAGTCTTAACCTGGTCAGATCAAAGAAGAGACATGCACTTGGTCCATAGAATGACCGCTTTTTTCCTCCTTCAACGAGGCACAGCACTGATTCCCTCCCAAAAACAAGGATCTTCCTAGGCCATAATCTTACTAACGTAACTAATTATAACTTATTTGTATCACAGGAATCCCCCGATCCAGCCTAACCCCAACTGGCCAATGGGTTAGCCAACAACTCTATTGATGGAATTCCTTTATAAAAATTTGGTTATGCTTTGCTCAGGTATCAATTTCTCATGAATATGATGAAAATCATTCTTTTAGGATAGGATGACCAATCCTAGAATATGGTAGGAAGTCCTCTTTTAGCATTATGCATAAAAATAAGATATGTATTATTTTCTAAAAATTTTGCCATAGCTTCGCTACTAGAACATATAATTTTTAATTTTTCTAGAAAAGAATAAGACTTTGTAATACAATTATGATAGAAGAACTGTTCATAAATTGAAATCCAATTTATGGAATTAAAACATAAATTTAGCCATAATCATAATCTTAATTATGATTAATCTACTAGATTAGGCTATTTCTACTATTCTTCTTTTCCTAAAATGGTAGGAATATCTCTTTTACATTTAGAATCACTTAAAGTAGTTTTTTTAACTACTTATAAGAATTTACCATTATTTTACTATCATAAAAGCATAAAAAAGCCATTTTCTTAACCTCTAGCTTTACAAGCTTAGAGTTTGGTTTTGAATTAAGAACTTATCAATGAGAAGCATTCATTTGCTAAAGAATTAGCCATAGGAATTACTATTCTTTTGGGAGAGAGAGATATACATAAAAAGCATTCTAATCAAGCATAAAGACTAACTTTTTTGTGATTAGTCATTAAAACTCTTAGGGAAAGCTTGATTTGCATTAAAAACAACTAATTAGAAACTTCTCAAGCTTTAGAGGGGTTGAGAAGTGAAATCATTGAGAATATTAACAAAATCCTAATAAATAACAAATATAAATGGTTTTGTTTTTGTTTTGGTCTTTGTAAATTTTGACGAAATACAACATGGAAAGATGCCATGAATGAGAAGATGGAAGCATTGGATGCAAATGCAACATGAGAATTATTATCTTTGCCTAAGAAAAATAAGGTAATTGGATGTAAGTGGGTGCATAAGGTGAAGTATAACACAGATGTGAGTAGGTATAAGGCAAGATTGGTTTACCAAGGGCTATGTGAAAACCTATGGCATTGACTATGAGGAGACATTCAGCTCCGTTACAAGAATGGCACCCGTGAGAGCTATCATTGCTATGGCTACCAAAGGGTTGGTCTTTACATCAGATTAACATAAAGATTGCCTTCTTGTATGGTGATTTGCAAGAAAAAGTAGAGATGATACAACCACTAGGTTATGAGAGTGATGCATACCTAGAGTTTGTGTATAGGTTATGTAAAGTCCTCTATAGCTTCAAGCAAGCACCAAGAGCATGGTCAAACAAGATTGGGGAGTATCTTGTTACCATTGGATTTCAGATATCCAATGTAGTTTTTTGACTTTATGTGAAAAAGACATATAGAAGGATTATCCTATTAGTCATTTATGTGGATGGCTTTATTATCAGTATCTTGTTACCATTGGATTTCAGATATCCAATGCATTTTTTTTCACTTTATGTGAAAAAGACATATAGAGGGGTTATGCTATTAGTTATTTATGTGAGAGAGACATATAGAGAGATTAAGCTATTAATCATTTATGTGGATGACTTTATTATCAGTGGTGATAGTTATGCTGATATCCATGATTTTAGAAGGCTTTTGAAGCAAAAATTTGAAATAAAGAATTTTGGTGAGATGTGGTATTTCTTGGGCATAAAGATAGTGAGATCACCTCATGGCATTCTGTTATTACAAAGGCAGTATGGCTTGGACATGTCCAAGTATGGTATGATAGGTTGTAAGCCTATATTTAGTGAGTGCCACTGGAGCATAACACAAAGCTTTCCACACAGATACAAGTGAGCTTTTGGAGGACCCCACTACGTACGGGTGTATAGTGGATAGCTTGATCTACGTGACCATTACTAGGCCAGACTTAAGCTATGCTATTAGACTTGTGAGCCAGTTTATATAGACCCCTAGGAAGCCACGCTTGGATGTGGCTAGACAAATTCTCAGAGACATAAAGTCCACAATTTATTATGGACTTTTCTATGAGGCTAGTACAAAGATACAACTACATGGGTACACAGATGCTCATTAGGTTGGTAGTGTCGCAGACATGAGGTCTACCAACTGTGGCTTTATGTTTTTGTTTGGGAGTGTTGGTATGAGTTGGAGAAATAAGAAATAGCCAACAATTCCTTTGTTGAGTACAAAGCCAGAGTAGAGGCGTACTGCTATGCCATCTTGTGAGGTAGCTTAGTTTCAGAAGCTACTTGGTGATATGGGTGAGCCCATGGATATAGGGTAGTTTTTATTTATTGTGACAACATGAGTAGCATACAGTTGGCTACTAACCTAGTACACCGTGCCAGAACAAAGCACATTGAGGTACATTATCACTTTGTGAGGGAGAAGGTTCTAGCAAGTGATAGAGGCAAAGTATAGGGGTGCTACTAAAGCAGCTTGGTTTCAAAAGCTACTTAGTGATATGGGTGGGCTCGTGGAAGGTAGCAATTATTATTTATTGTGACAACATGAGTAGTATATAGAGTTGACGAGTAACCCAGTATACCATGCTAGAACGAAGCACATTGAGGTGCATTATCACTTTGTGAGGGAGAAGGTTTTAGTAGGTGATGTAGATCTGGTATATGTCAGCATAGAGGATTGGGTGACTGACATCTTCACAAAGGCATTGTGTATAGAGAAGCTCCATAGGTTTAGGAGCTCCATAGGTTCAGAAGCTTACTCGAAGTAAAGAGTGTGGAGTTCAGCATAGAGGATTGGGTGGCTGACATCTTCACAAAGGCATTGTGTATAGAGAAGCTCCATAGGTTTAGGAGCTTACTCGAAGTAAAGAGTGTGCAGTTGAGCTCGAGGGAGAGTGTTGAGATGTCAAGCTCAACTAGTGTTGCGGACATTGATGACCCAGTACTTGGGTGATAGCTTCTGCACTTATGCCACACTGGGGGCATGGTTGGTGTGAGATTATGGTTGATATGCTACCAGTTATAATGGCAAGATGTATGATAGCCACTTTGGAGTACTAGAGTTATGGCATAGTTATAGCATTAGCTCATGTAGTCAAGTTCACACTATGGAGACTAACAATTATATGTTATTGTAGGAGAGTACTTTCCCTTATAGTATGCACTCTTGTCTTTTTAGTTCTATGGTAGAGAAGAGCAGCAGATAGAAGAAAATTCAGCCATCCATGTCTCTCTTATGTGTTGGTCTCTCTTGTGTGCGTATGTTTGCTTGCAAGGAACTCGATCTCTCCCTCTCCCCCCGCATTCTCTTTAGGTGAGAGTGACATTGTTGGCCTAAAAGTTGAATTTACAATGGTCTATAGATCCAAGGCCATTACAAATCAATCTAAATCATAGATGTGTAACATATATAAGACCCCAAAATTGTCTATCATAGATCTATAACACATATGAGACTCAAAAATTGTTTATAATAAAGTATCATTGGTGAATCTCTCTCTCTCTCTCTCTCTCTCTCTATATGTGTGTGTGTGTGTGTGTGTGTGTGTGTGTGTGCACGTGCTTGTGGGAGGTATATATATATGTGTGTGTGTGTGTGTGTGTGTGTGTGTGTGTGTGTGCACGTGCTTGTGGGAGGTATGTTAAAAAATATGTAAGGTAGCAACAAAATTTATTTTCTTGTATTGTTATATAAATTTTACATACATAAGGGGATTGTAAAATTAAAAAAGGGGAAAAATCATACTTTTATCATCTTTTATAAAAAATAAAAATAGTAAAATTAAAATTTGTTATCCTCTTTTATTTTAGAAAAAAATACCATTTGACGCTTCATTATGCCAAAATTCCCAATTCGATCTTAGTATTTTAAAGTAACCTTGTATTTTGTACAGGTACAAGAAAACTCATCACTTACAAGCACAACAACTCACCAGTGCCTTGTCCACCCACCAGTGCTGGCCCTGCCTCATCTACAGTCGCCTGTTCACATTGCTCTTGCTCAAAGTAAGGCAGATCTAATGATGATGGCGGGCATGGGATCTGGTGGTGATGGTGGTGGTGGTGGTAGGTCTCCATAACCAGATCTGACGAGCGGCATCTCGAGCCTCTAGGAAATGATTGTTCAGCTGAGATGCCCCCATCTGAAATCACGGTCTTGAGGCCAAACTCTTTCATCCCCGTCACACACACACACACACACACACACACACACACACACACACACACACAACCAGCGCTAGTCTTAATTGTTTGCTGCATCAACCCTGCATACAGTGTTGTCGATACATCAAGGAGAGGGGATTACACTTCTTTCTTACTAGCGCTGCTCTGCTTTGCTTTTCTGTGCTGCTGCTGCTTGTTTTGCTTCCAATAATTTGCCAAAAACAGCACAACAATGGCATGTTCTGAGAGTTTCATGTGTGTGTGTGTGTGCAGCTTTTTGCGAGGAGTGGACCAAATGGAGCTGCTTGAAGGGGCAAGATTTGATTCCATCAGTGTGCTAAGAGGAGTGGTGAAGGATCATGCTCTTGCACAGCATGTCGAGATACATGTTTTGAAGCCTTAAAACATTACTCTTAACTTTTCTTTGAGAGCTCGTCCTAAGATTACCCCTTTGGTTTCATAGTTCTATGATAAAAAATCATACTCATTCTGAGTTTAGTTTAGGTATCTTAGTTGTAAATATGGAATCCCAGCGTGACATAATGTTCCCAAGAAATCCAAGAAATTAGAGTATCTCCATGAAATCTTTAGCAACTTCAAGGATATTTTAATCAAAGTAAGTAAGACATTTGGGCAATTCATCAATTCCATCACAATATAATTATGACTTCTTCTATTGATGGATAGTTCAGTGATAAAGTTAATGAAGATAATTTCTATTTCTTATTCAAATCACTAAATGATTATATCTCACTAGGAGTTCTCTTTCATTCAACTCTTGCCTTTTGATAGTATAGGTACTCCTTTATTTACGCCACATATGTCTTCAACGATACACTCTCATAGGAGGTTATTCCACCCAAACACCTCTTGAGCTCCAATATGCTCCATAGATTCCTACCTAGCTAAGACTCCTAGCATAGTGGTAAACCTAACTCGGGATCCCACATGACCTCAAGCTATGTCATCCTTATTAATATGTGCAACTGGAACTTCCTTATAAGTCATCATGCATCAAAGTTTTAATTCTTGGAAAAAGTGTTTTTGAGACTACATACTAGAAATAAATCTTCATTTGTTGCGTTTTTGGCAAGATCAACATGAAATGTACACCCAATGTTTTAATCGTGGCATATAGTTGTCTCATTAGTGTAAGAAATCTTATACATTAGAAAATATATATTCTACAAACAAAAGTTTCATAGATGAAACAAACACATGCATTCAAGGAGTAAATAATTTTAAAAACCCTTGCTAGCTACAAGTTTTTATAATTAGATCCACTCTTCATGTAAAATATAGGGCAAATTACCAATTGGACCCTAAATGATGCCAAATTTCCTAATTTAACCCTAGTATTTACAAAATTCCCATTTTGATCCTACGAAATTGGCCTTAAATTTGGCCCAAATTTAATTTGGCCATATTTCTCATCACATAAGAATCATTTTGACCCTAAAATTTGCTATAATTCCCACATTGTCTCCCCCAAAACTAATGGCTCCCTAAATTATAGTAGAGATTTGCAAGAAACCAGAAGAAATAAATTGTAAAAAGACACATGATAAAGCATCTTAAATTGGCATTACAATACAATACAAAAGCCATGCACACCATATTGATAATTTGCTTGAAATAAAATAATGAAAATCACTCCTCTAAGCACAATCCTATAAATCATTTTAGAGTCTACTATGGGTGCTTTGCAAGTGTGAGAATTGTGGCCCATTTCAGACTCACACCTTGAGCATGTGAAGACATGTTTCTCTCTAAAGTGATCTTCAATGCGGATACGCTTTGCCTCTCGACATCCAAGAGGTCGTCGAGTTGCTGGAGGTAAACATGGTATCCACATCCCCATAGCTTCTAGATTCCATTGTGGTGATTGGGAAGATTGCCCTCTATATGTGTGACAATATGACTCTAATGAATAGCGAACATGTGCATAAGCTTGCACTTGTTCCCTCCTTGAATAAAGTGCAGCTACAACATGAGCACAAGGAATTCTTGAAGTCTGCCATTTGTTACATGTGCATGTTGTTTCTTGGACGTTCACCACTCAAGATCTCCTTTCAGTGTGGATCTCAAAGATATTCTAATAATTTGAAGGTAATCCATGGTAGTGGTGGTGGCGACCACATGTTGCAGCTTCTCGTAGCTTCTTCTCTACTTCAGGGACCAAAGTCCATGGTGTGGATGGCCCGACAAGTCCCCTTGATAGCTCACCTTCCTCCTTTGTGCTCCCCACAAACCAAGCAATGACCTTAGACCGAATAATATCAAGCATAAAGATGATAGGCTTATCTCTAGCCTCAAGCAACCAAGAGTCCAATGACTCAAAAATGTTAGAGGTGAGATGACAAAAACGTTGACCCTTAAAATGTGCGATGGCCCAATGGCTAGGAGATGCACCACCTAGCATGGAATTTGTAGCTAAATCGCTAATACCTTGCATTGCTACAATGGCTTCTTCATAAGCTTTTATTACATATTTTGCCTTCCAAAAAGAAGCTACAATGGCTTCTTCATAAGCTTCTAAACTGATTGCATATGCTGCCTTCTTCATACGCTTCTAAAGTGACTGCATATGCTGGCTTCCAAAAGAAGCTAACCAGCTCAATATTCTTGCACTTCTTCTTTATGTTTTCAACCATGTGCCTCATGTAGAAATCATGTTCCTTTCCAGGAAACACCAAGAAAATAGCTTGAAGAAGTCTTTTTTGTCGATTGGACACAAATGTTAAGTCACTTGGTTCTTGAAGACCTGTATATCAAGACGAATTTGGAGAAACCACACCCAATTGTCTTCATTCTCAACTCCAGCTATTCCAAAATCTATTGGAATGAGAGAACCCATTGCATCTATGCCAATTGCACAAAGAAATATACCAAGATATCTTCCAGTCAAGAAAGTGTCATCCAATCCAATCAATGGTCTGCAATGGTTAAATCCATTAGTGCATGGACCATATGTAAGGAACAATAAAACAACACGACCCTTCTTCTCCTGCACATTTGTTATTATCCCTAGATTAGCTTGTTGAAGTTTCTTATAATATCCTTAAATGAGAGTGTATGCTTTTGCATCATCTCCATGAATGTGAGCCATGGCATACTGCTTGGCCAACCAAGCCACCTCTTATGAGATCTCAACCCATGTATCAATTGGTTTGTAGTTGGGTTGATCCTTGAATTTCTCAAGATACTTCCCTCCTAGACATCTCGTGGAAGCCTCCTTATTCGTAAGTTGGGAGACACCACCACAATTGTTCTCCTCAATGTAGCTTTTGATCTCATAAGTTAGACCTCCATCAAACATGGAAGCATGCAATTTCCATGAGCATCCTTGCTCTCTTGCCCTACATTCCACGGTGTACATGCTAGTTAAAAACTTTAAAACATGTATCTCGACATGCTTTGCAAGAGCATGATCCTTCAACACTCCTCTTAGCACACTGATGGAATCAAATCTTTCTCCTTCAAGTAGCTCCATTTTCTCCACCTTGCAAAAAACTGCACACACATGAAACTCACAGAACATGCCATTATTGTTTTGACATTTTTGAAAAATTACTAGAAGCAAAATAATTAGCAGAAGCATAACAGAGCAAAGCTGAGTTCGAAAGCAAGAAATGTAATCCCCTGTCCTTTATGTGTCGACAACATTGTATGCAGCATCGATGCAAACAATTGAGACTAACACTGGTTGTGTGTATATGTGTCACGTGTGTGTGTGTGTGTAGGGTGTGACAGGGGGATGAAAGAGTTTGGCATGGAGACCTTGATTTCAAATGGGGGCATCTTAGTTGAACGATCAAATCTCAGAGGCTCGAGCCACTTGCCACATCTGGTTAAGGTGATCCGAGAGGCCTACCACCACATCTGGTTATGGCGATCCGAGAGGCCTACCACCACCTGCAGCACCACCAGTTCCATGCTCGCCATCATCATCAGATCTACCTTACCTTGAGCCAAAGTAGCAAGAGTAGTGGGAAAAGGAGGCTATAGATGAGGCGGGGCCAGCACTTGGCCGACAAGGCATAGGCGGCTATGTTGTTTTGCTGATGCTACAGCATCCTAGGTGAAGAGAGAAGAAACTGTGCTGGTGATGCTAGCACATCTTGGGCAGAGATAGAAACATCAGTGCTACTTATGCCAACGTACCCTCTCGAGGGGTTCACTATAGGTAAACCCCCTATATTATGTGCATTCAAGGCCTATTTTAAAAACCCCTTATCTGTGATTTTTTCACAAATAAAGCACACCCTTTTTCTATTCAACTTGTGAATACCCCCTTTAAATGGTACCCTTGTGTATGTAAAAAATGTGTAAAATAAGGATTTTAAAAATCTTTTTTGTTGAACCCAAGTGCTACGCTTTCATATTTATGAGTGACCCCCCTGATGAGCATACCCTGGGAAAAGATAGAAGCGACTTTGTTGGTGATGCCAGCACAACCACCTTTACAAAAAAGAAGGCAATGGTGGGTATGCAAAGATGTGCATCTTAGGCAGAGACTAGGCAGAGAGTCTGTTGCCTATTGTTGTTGTTGTTGATATGTGAGTGCAAAAACTTGCATAGAGAGAGAGGGCAACATATCTTGGTTAGAGAGAGAAAGTGGCTCTGCTTCTATAGATGCTAACGCAACCACTTGTAGACATGGAGAAAGATAGATAGATAGATAGAGAGAGAGAGAGAGAGAGAGAGAGAGAGAGAGAGAGAGGTTATTCGAATATGAAACTTCTTAGTGAGGAGTTTTCTTATACCTATATATAAATACAACGCTACTCTGGGAAATACAAGAATACTAGGGTCAAATTGGGAATTTTTGTTTAATGAAGGGTCAAATTGGTAATTTTTCCTACTCTTTGAAGGGGTCCTGTTCTTGTTTTTTTTTTTAATCTTCCTCTTTCTGAATTGAGAGATAGGAGTTTTTTTAAAAGAGTAGAGTAAGGATATGCAACATGAGAGCATGCACACATGTTCCCTTTTAATCCCCTTGCACCAATCTCTTTGCACATCATTACAGTCATCCAATATGCAACACATAGTTTCAAAATGTAATATAATGTGAATGGACCATTCTACATGATGTGTTATGCTGTGAGGTAGTGGATTGCAACAAAGGTCATTCTTAAATAGGCATTTAAGGTACCACCAAGGCTCTATTACAACTATCCAAAGTCATGCAGATACATCTTACCTTTGTATTCGGAAACTCTACCCCTCAGTGTTTGAGAAATATTGTTCAGTGAACCTCACATGAATCCTCCTCATCATGTGTTGAAGAGGAAAATACAATTTCAAACCAACATATTCTTCATGATGGTTTCATCCAATCACTACTATTTTTTGAGAAATTGGTATTTTTCCCCTCTTCTGAGGATGAGGCGGATTTTTCAAAAGCTGATTAGGTGATTCCAAAGCTAGATTCGCCAATCCTAACTTTAAATCATCTTTGATCCATACCACTACCATTACTTAGACCCTCGATCCAATTTCATAGATCGACTACTACCCGCTTCTAGATCATCAAGACTTTCATATTATCTACAGTCTAGATCATCCATTAGATATCCGGATCATTAATTGAAAAATCCCAGATTATCAATCCAACTAGATTTTTAGAAAGTAGAAAACCAAGAAAAGCTAAAAAAAACTTGCATAGTTACCATTTTTTGGTTAAAAATTTTGTAAAACACAAAAACATTATAAAAGGATCATAAAAACTCATAAAATACTTTGAAAATCATAAAATCCTTTTATAAAAAGAACCTCAGCAACAAGTGGTTCTAGCGCTAGATCAAGTACTTATGCATTTGTAATTAAGTCAAATTATTACAAAGTCATACTCTAACTCGACCTTTGAATACAAGACTTCATCTCATGCTCCGACATTAGGGAGTTATTATAGACCACATTAGGGAGTGATCATAGACCACATGTGGAGTTAACCTATGTAATTGCACCAGACACTCATTCAAAAGAAAACCAAGAGTCCTTCACAAGAAAGAGATGAGATCAATATTACAGGGTATAAAGCTAGTATAGCATGCATAAGTGAGAATGAAGCTGAGTATTCAAGGGTTAATCATCAAGAAGTGCTAAAAGAGCTCAAGCGAATTGCCAAATTGGAGAGGGGTGACCAATTAGCAAGAATGTTGGGAAAAAATTTCAAACTTAACTGGTAAGTAAAAGATATATGCTACATTGCGAATGGGCTATCATGAAGTTACAAATATTCCAATGTAAATTGACCATAATGGGGTGCTCTTGGAGTGAAGGTCACTTCCTGGAATGCCAAGACATAAACCAAAGATCCCAGACAAGCCAAAAGTTTTTATCATCGCTTTGTGCATGAGGGACACAAATTATATGCAAACCCAGAGGGAAATATGTATATAGATGAGACTTCTCTAGTGTATAAGTTTTTAGCATACCAACATGAACACACGGACCTCATAGAGTCCTCTAGCATTCAAGTTCTAACATGGAGCCAATTCAATGTCCAAATTTAATACATAGACTCTTTAAGTCAATTAAGGAGATATCTTCTAGTATAAGGATGCCCAAGGAAACCTCTTTAATGGCACTAGCACAAGGAGGGACATCGAGGGAAACCATGAGTTTCTAGATGCACCCCTAGTTAGTAGATGTTATCATTACGCCAGTGATCAAATAAAATATGTGAACGAGGATGCTAACACATGCAATCCAAGAATGATTGAGGAAAGGAGGGGGATGTAAAAGTCTAGGCATGGGCTACAAGTCTTCCCATCCAATTTAAAAGCCTTGAGCACAAGACTTTTAGGCCAAACATAGGGAGGACGTCTCTTGAGGAAATCACCACGGATGAGAGGAGAATTTTTTTTCTATTCCACAAGGGAAATGATCTATAGACTCAAAGCCAAAGTCAAACTTTCCTCCACAATACACCCAATATGGGAAGAAACATTAAGCTTCCTTCATGGCCTCGTAAAGTTGCCTTAAAGAGGACCTTTTAAGAGAAAAATAATCAAGGAAGCAGAAAGGGATCGTGTAGATCGCCCATAAAGAGAGAGAGAGAGAGAGCGAGAGCGAGAGAGAGAGAGAGAGAGAGAGAGAGAGAGAATACCATCCATATTTAGTTTCATATATGGAAAAGATACACCAATATTTTCCTATTTTAAAAATTATCTAGCAAGAAAAAATCATTGCTTGGTGCATAACATGTCATAATTTAGATAGTCCCCTCCATTTCAACTTTTGGTTCCATACTGGTGTCATGTCTAAATATATATATATATATATATATATATATATATATATTAGAGAGAGAGAGAGAGAGAGAGAGAAGTAAGCTCTTAGAGAGAGAGAGAGAGAGAGAGAGATAAGAGAGAAGAGGGAGAAAGAGAGAGAGAAGAGAGAGGAGTCTCTGTGTGTGTGTGCATGTGTGTGTGATAGAGAGAGGGAGTCTGAATATCGTATAGAAGACAACAAGCTGGTTACCTCAAAAAAGCCACACTCATATTAAGGGTTGGTTGGCTCAAAGAGTCTTGAGTGATTTGGGTTCATTTAGAAAGAAAAGTGCCATGAAGAATTTGATCATGAGATTTCAAGATGGCAGGATGTGCCCATATGGTGAAACTACACCTTGCTCGAGAGTTATGCCTTGGCCATTACCTTTTTTTTTGCAGTAAATTAGCTATAATAAGGCTTATTAAACTCTTAGCCTTCGGAAGTCCCCAATCCAAGAGGATTTCCACCATGGCCATCGGCTTGCAATGGAAGGCTGCTCTAAACTGCCACTATTTTCTTTTTTTAAAAAAATTCCTGGAAGGAGGCCGTGTTGGCATGGCCTCCTTTTGGGCATTTTTTAAAAGAAAATAGTTTTTTTAAGACAATTGATTTAATCAATAAAGCTCTCAAGTCTTGACAGAGTAAAGGAAATAGATCATTATTCTCAACACATAGATCATTAACAAACTAAAGGAAGTAGATCATTATATTCAACACATACAAATGGCTTGATTAAAGGAAATAGCTTCACAATTAGACCAAGAAATTCAATAGCCTTAAGACATGCAAAATCATAACCCTTACTATGGTGATCCTTAGCTATTGCATACAATGAGAAGCATGGGTCTAAAGAGACCACTTTTAAAAATGTGTACACAACCCCACTTGTTTCCATGATGACACATGAAAGTATGCCTACTCAATCCCACTTTTAGATCATCACTTTGTTTTTGTTGAATTTTACATACAATTCCTTTTTCTTATGTTTGTTGAGATTTACACGACTCCTTTTTCCTAAATAATTTCTTAACTTGAGTAACCCTTGATGTGATGATGAAATAAGAACAGATCCATGGATATAAGGGGATGGATATAATAGATTTGCACAACAAAACCCAATTCTCCCTTGGACCTCTCAATGGCAACAACTATGTAGTCCAAAATAGTGGAGAGGTAGTGGACAAGCTCACTTCAGATTAGTGTTGTTTCTCATCACAATTAAAGTCCTAAACCCATTTTGTGACTTCCTCATAGAGTTGAGACTCATAAAAGACATAATCTATGTGTGTGAGAGGGGGGGTGTAGGCCTAAGGAGACCAATCAACCCAAGCAAGCCTTTGTTGCTTTATAGAGAGAGACAAAATCTTGAAGAGACCTCTTCCCAACATGTGTACACAATTCTCACTTTTTCCCTTTTGTAAGTGAATGTATGCATGCTTAATCCCACCTTTTTACCATAACTTTGGTTTATTTAGGATTTACATACAATCCTTTTTGTTTACTAAATTCCAAGGACTTGTTGAATCATAAGAGTTACCAGTAGAGAGGCCTAAATGTCCACAGTTTCTCTAAGTGATGGTATGGCTTTTATGCTAGATGTTGTATCCTCGTATACGCTAATCTTCACCCATATTGCTTTGATTTCCATTTGGTTTTTATTTGGTTCATAGCTCTCGCATGTATTGGTAGATTGTCAATATGAGTCAATGCTTGAAAAACACATGCTTGTAGGGTGAGAAAGTGTTAATTGCTTCATCTTGCATTGAATCTATTTTTGTGCTCTGAGTATGTTGCATGATTCACCATTTAGGGCTGCATGTTGAATTGAGAAGACTAAAATGAATTTAAAATAAATTACAAAGACTAAAATGAGAAGACTTAAATGAACTGGAGCACAATAGGGTTTTTTCCCGTGGCTTGAGTTTGGGCATGCTCAGTTTTGCTCACTTTGTGTATTGTATACCTCTTTCTCTTGGAGCCTGATGGTTTCATACCTTGGCTTATGGGGAAGGCTATTTCAATCCTTTGGCGAAAGGCTAAATCACTTAGATATTATGTGTTATTCTTACTAATTGCATATTAATCAACATAATGATTTATCCCATATCTTGGCTTCTAATCTTACATTAGTGATGTTCCATTTTACTTCACTATTGAGAATACAAAATGTTTCACCTTGTTCAACTTTGATATGTCCGTTCTTCATGCTCTTCCTTTGCCTTGTGGTACATGGGACACCATGCGCTCCTCATCCTCATTACTCCATAATCATGGAATTGTGAGATCCACTTGAGAGAGATACTCTAAAATTTGGACACGTGCTTCTTGCACTAGCCAACCCTGTTCCATGCTTCCTTCTAGCCTAGATCTTTGCCTTAAAAATCCTTCAAGGTATCCATTGAGTATGCACAACACCATACACCAACACTTCATTTATCAGGTGTACCATAAGATGTAATTGACTAGTGAGGATAGTGTTGAGACATGTGTTGAGACATCAAGCTCAACACTATCTATTGCTCTCAGTATTATTTTGAAGATTTTATTGTTTTATGTTAATGCACAGTCTGTAATTTCTTACAATGAATTTTCTCTTTAATTTGTCAAATTCTCTTTGACATTCTTTATGCCATTCAAAAAACTCTAGATAGTTAATATAGTAGCTTGTAAATTTTAGTATAGAATATAATGAATCTCATATATTATCCAACATAAAGCATTATACACCCTTGTGATTTGTTGGTTGTGGTAATTTTGCTCTCATCCATGGAAATACACAATGTTACTTGGATCACATAAAGTGGTTACATAATAGGTTTACAATACCATTAGTAATCATGTATGTATATATTAGAGATAGATTTTTGGAGATTGCAGGATTGTTGTGAGTGTAGAAGTTATTGCAAGTTTTGATTAGCTAATAGAACACCATACTTAGAACATGTGAAGGTTACTACATGTAACAATGTTTGTCAGTCTATTGGTGTCTATTGGAGATTGTGAGCTAGAAGATGAATAAGAAAAACTTCTAAGCATGGAAGTTTAGGATGACAAACTTCCTCATGTGAAAAGTATATTGGGAGTTTATTATAGGTGAGATAAGGAGACCAAGCTTCTAAAATAAAATTCCACTCCAAAACAAGTGCACACCTTTAAGACATGGCATGAGAGAGCCAACAAGGCTATGTATTAGCTCTCTCCAGTAGTGTGTATGAACCTATGATTGGTCATATATAAGATGTAGCAGCACCTAAAAATGCGTGGAATACCTTGGTTAAGTTGTATAGCACAAGTAAAAAGATTAAGAAGATGCAATAAAAGTAAGAGCTACATAATGTGCAAATGGATAAGTTATGTATCAATTATTACTCATAAAAGATTTAAGGGCTTGTAAATTCCCTCACACCTAGTGGAGCACTAGTTGATATGACTTGGTGTTAGTCACTTTGAATGAGCTTGAAAAAGACTACAATTAGTTTTGGACATCTATCTGAACTTAAAAACATTTCCTCAACTTTTAGGACCTTATAGCCCTTTTGATCAGTGAGAGGAGATAAATGTTGGGAATAAATCATCCTCAAATAATATGCAAGAGAAAGCCTTCTACATAGACATAGGTAGAGATAGAGGGCGGAGCTTCATCTGGAGGTCAAGGTGCAGGCCGATATGGAAGCAAGAATTATGGACAACAACAACAACAACAACAACAACAACAAGATTCCAATTTGTGAACATCTGGAAGAGACCTCTCTAAGGTAAGGGGAGGAACTAGAGGCCGAGGTGGATGGCAAAGAAATCAAAGTTCAAAGAGCATAGAATTCTATGATTATGGAAAACTAGGGCATATAGCAAAAGGACTGCTATAAAAAAAGGAGTAACATAAAAAGTGGAAAGTTGCAGTAACTATACATTATCAAAAGTAAGTAGGCTAAAGATAGAAGTGAGAAATTTTTTGTCATGCATCATCATATGCTTAGTTCCATTACTGCAAATGCACCGAATTTAGATGTATGGTGTGCTGATTTGAGCGCCTCTAATCACATGAACAACCATGGTGAATGGCTTAAAGAATTAAGGGATTTGAAAAAACTAGGTTAATATAGACATTGGTGATGATACATTGCACCCTATTGCATGTGGGAAGTCCCTTTGTCAATGCAAGATGTCAAAATGAAGTATCTTATTGATGTGATTCATGTGACAAACATAACAAAGAACTCAATTTCTCTTAGACAAATGATTGAGCACGGTCTACAAGTGAGGTTTAATCCTCATGGGGATGATATGTGGAAGATTTTAATAACTAGTGCCGCTTGGTTATTTGGTTGCAAAGGGACACAAAGTTGCAAAATGTTTATATTTATGTAAGCATACTTGAAGCAAAGGTGTAATGTTTATACATTGTATATGTGTGATTGTTAGACATTGATATTTGGCATAAACACATTGAGCATGTTGATATTTAGTGGGCTAAAAATATGTAGGCCCAAAGTATTATGATAGGTTTGCCACAAAGTTCAAAGTGGATGGAATGCATAAAGTATGTGAAGCATTTTAATTGGGTAAGGAGGTTAAGCATGCATTTTTTAAAGGATAATCATGTAATTTAAAAATATTTGGATGTGGTGCATTATTATGCTTGGGGACCAATAAAGATGGCATCAATTAGAGGATACCATGATTATATACCTTTCATTGCTGACCACACTAGGATAGTGTGGTGGGTGTATTTCATGAAAGAGAAAATTAAAGTGTTTACTAACTTTCAAAGCTTTAAAGCTATGGCAGAGAAAGAAAAAGGCGTGCCGAAGGTTAGATGGTGGGGAAGAATATTTCTTTGAGTGAATTCAATGATATTTGAGAGAGCATGGGATAAAGAGGCAGTTTACATATAGGTATACCCCGTTAAAAAATGGGATTGTAGAAAGGAAAAACATGCATATATTAAAGAAGTTGCATATGCATTGATGAATGAGAGAGGAGTGCCTTATTATTTTTGGATTGAAGTAGTAGAAACTATAGTTTATATTATGAACATGATGCCAATTGTAGCAATTCATGGCATGGCACTTGAACAAAAGTTGAATGACAAAAAACCACATTGGGCACACTTGAAAGTATTTGGGTGCATTACTTATATAGATGTATCAGATGATGTGAGAAGTAAGTTGGATCTCCCAAGGTAGAGAAATGTATATATTCATTAGTTATTCCCTTGAGCTGAAAGATTATAGATGCTATAATCCCAATATGCGTGAGATACAAGTAAGCATGGATGTTATGTTTTATGTGCTAAGTAGTTAGTATATGCCAGAGAAGGTTTCTATAATGACTGAAGCAAAGAATCGGATGGGTGCCTTAAATGCTGAGAAACAAAATCACATGCACTTAGTGGACTTAGTGAACTAGAAGAGCCCTCTAGTAATGGGACTATTATTGTGAGCTCTTGGTTAGGTAGGGTTAGGTAGAATGTTAGGCATTTGTTATGGGCTACCTCACCTCCAAGAGGGAACTCTACACATTCACCTAATGGATGAGTAATAGTGTAAGATTCCTCCCCAGCCTCTCAGGATGTCCAGTATCTTCCCCTGTAAAATCAAATCCCTCTTTAGAAATATAAAAGATCTTGTTTCTACCAGTTTTGGCCTAGAGAGAGAAAATCTTCTAGAGAGTGATAATTCAATTTTTAAATACTTTTGGATGGAAAAATATCTATTCTTATTAAAATAAGTTTCCCCGAAACAGAAGTTCAAAAAGATTTTCAGAAGGTGCATTAGAAATCAAGTATAATCTCTTCAAGAGGCCTTATCCTAGGGGTCAAGATTTTTTTAAAATTTTAAATTAAGGTTCCTATGGACCAATAAGATATATCCAAATGTAGGGAGGAGATAAATGGAAGAAATAAAAAAAATTCTTTCAAAAATGAGTAAATACTCACATAAGATGAAGAGTTGACTAAGGACAAGGTTAATAGTTAAAAAAGAGAGATATTTAGAAGAAATGATGCATTTTTGACACCTCAGTATGGGGGAATTCCCCTCATGAAGGAGGTGCCTATTTCACATGTGTGGGAGAGTTTTAAACTCCCAAATAATGAGATATTTTTATCTCTCCTCTCTCCTGTTTCAACTAGATCCAAAAAGTGAGCTAAACTGACCTAAAAATGGTTAAAAGTTGACCAAACCGATCTGCAAAATTCTAGAATCAGTTTGCTTGGTTAGAGGCTCACTTTTTCTTATAAATAAAATCCTCCCCCTTTGTTGAAGCTTAATAGTGTTTTTGCACTATTACCCTGCTTCTCCCAAGAGCCAAAAACTGTGAATTTACTCATAATTTATTAGTTTTTGACCTTCCCTCTTCTAAAGATTGGTGGCCACTCTTGTTTCAAACAAGATTAGATCCCTCAAACCATCAAGCCAAAGGAAAGCTCTCAAATTCCTTTGTAAGTTGGAGATTCTTCTCTTTTCTATTTCATTTTATGGTTTTTTATGATTTTTGTCTTCTCTAAAATGATTATGATGTTATGCCTCATTGAGAAAAGGCATTCCCTTCTCTTCTTTAGTAAATCCAACCATTCTTTATCCTAGATGAATGATTATTGGATAAAATCAAGTTTTATAATATTTCTCTTAAATAAGTAGAAAATGTTTACATTAGAATGATTTAAATACTCTTGGTGAAATTCCAATTAATTTTAGAGAATTAAAAATTAAAAAATGGTCAGCCATACAAAGGAGGTTATGGCAAAATTTTCTAATATTATGGAAAATAAGTTTTACTTTTTTATTATTCAAAAAGAGTAATTCCCATCGTATATGTATTCTTAAAGTGTTAATTTTCATCCTAGGTATAAATAAATGCATACTAAAAATATTTTATTAAAAAAGTGTTACTTCTTTAGAATTAAATTCTATGCATAGAAGGGAGCATATTGAAATTGTTATTTTGATTATTTTTATGCATAAATGTTTTTTTATAAAAGTGTTATTTTTATCATAAATGATTTTTATGCATAAAAGAAATTCTTTTATATTAAAAGAGTGATTTTCATCATAAATGATTTGTATGCATAAACATATGCATAAAAGATATTTTTTTATATTAAAAGAGTGATTATCATCATAAATGATTTTTATGCATAAATGGATGCATAAAAGAAATTCTTTTATATTAAAAGAGTGATTTTCATCATAAATGATTTGTATGCATAAACATATGCATAAAAGATATTTTTTAAAAGTGTTATTTTCATCATCATAAATGGATTTTATGCATAAATTAGATGCATAAAAGAAATTATTTTATTATAAAAGTGTGACTTTCATCAAAATTGAATTTATGCATAAATAGATGCATAAAAGAAAGTTTTTATTTTAAAAGAATTATTTTTCATTGGATTTTAAGCATGCAAAGATGCATAAGAGAAATTCTTTTATTCTAAAAGTGTAATTCCTACTAAATTAAATTTATGCATGGAATGATGCATAAAGAATTTATTTTAATCCAAAAGTGTTATTCTCATTAGTTTTGATTTTATGCATAGAAAGATGCATAAAGAAATCTATTTTTATTTCAAAAGAGTTATTTTCATCAATTTTGATTTTATGCATAAATAGATACATAAAGAATTTTATTTTTATTACAAAAGAGTTATTCTTATCAATTTTGATTTCATGCATAGAAAGATGCATAAAGAATTTTATTTTAATTCAAAAGAGTTATTTTCATCAATTTTGATTTTATGCATAAATAGATGCATAAAGAATTTTATTTTTATTACAAAAGAGTTATTCTTATCAATTTCGATTTCATGCATAGAAAGATGCATAAAGAATTTTATTTTAATTCAAAAGAGTCATTTTTATCAATTTTGATTTTATGCATAAATAGATGCATAAAGAATTTTATTTTTATTACAAAAGAGTTATTCTTATCAAGTTTGATTTTATGTATAGAAAGATACATAAAGAAATCTATTTTTATTTCAAAAGAGTTATTTTCATCAATTTTGATTTTATGCATAAATAGATGCATAAATTTTTATTTTTTTTTACAAAAGAGTTATTCTTATCAATTTCAATTTCATGCATAGAAAGATGCATAAAGAATTTTATTTTAATTCAAAAGAGTTATTTTCATTAATTTTCATTTTATGCATAAATAGATGCATGAAGAATTTTATTTTTATTCCAAAAGAGTTATTCTTATCAATTTCGAATTTGCATAGATAGATTCATAAAAGGATTTATTTTTATTTTGAAAGTATTATTTTCATTGAAACTGAATTTATGCATAGGTAGACACATAAAAGATTTATTTTTATTTTGAAAGCGTTATTCTCATCAAAATGGAATTTATGCATAGTAAAATGCATAAAAGGTTTATTTTTAATTCGAAAGTGTTATTTTTCTTAAAATTGAATTTATGCATAAATAGATGCATAAAAAGATTTTTATAAAAGTGTTATTCCTACTAAAGTTGACTTTATGCCTAATTAGATATGTAAAGAATCTTTATATCAAAAAATTAGAATTCTCTTGCATTCTATAAATAGATGTGATGAGATGTGATAAGAATCAGATAGATGTAAATGGATGGATGGAAGTGATATGAATTAGATAAATGAAAATG